>NW_010439906.1:0-263 GCF_000710305.1 Buceros rhinoceros silvestris | reverse complement strand
ATTCTCCTGATGATGATGAGTCCAGCCACAAATGTTGCTCACGTAATCTCAGCGTTCCTGTTGGAACGTTTTTAGCTCACCCCACCACTAGTGCTTCTGCAGATCTGGCGTAGCCCCCTGTACAGGAGCCAGGTCTGCAGGGAAGGCCAGCGCCCTGCCCGTGCACCGCCTACCCCCTCCCCATGGTCACCCTTGTTTTAGCTGCAGGATGGCACCTGCCTCCGCAGCCGGCCCTGCCGCCGGACCCAGGCTCGCCTGGCTGG
>NW_010439905.1:0-263 GCF_000710305.1 Buceros rhinoceros silvestris | reverse complement strand
GAGCTCCGTGTGCCGCCGCTGCAGCAGCTCCCAGTGCTTGCAGGGAAAGCGGTTTGAAAGAGCTGAATCGGGGCAGCCAGAGAGACACCCGCTAGATCAAAGCGCGGAGGAGAGCTTGTCTTGGTTGAGCCGGGAGGGGCAGGTCTGTGCGCTGGCTTTCCTTTTAAAACCCAAAACAAACACCAAGGAAGCTGTGAGAAAAGCAGGAGGAAGGTGAGGTGTGAAAAGCTCGCGCTTCGGCAGAGAGCGAGGTCACCGGTACC
>NW_010439904.1:0-263 GCF_000710305.1 Buceros rhinoceros silvestris | reverse complement strand
ATATCCTGGGCTGCATCAAAAGAAGCATGGTGAGTAGGTCAAGAGAGGTGATTCTGCTCCTCTGCGCTGCTCTCCTGAGGTCCCAGCTGCAGTACTGTGTTCAGCTCTAGACTTCTCAGCACAAGGCATGAATCTGTTGGAGTGAGTCCAAAGAAGGGTCACAAAAATGACCAAAGCGCTGCAACACCTTTGCAATGAGGACATGCTGAGAGTGTTGGGGTTGCTCAGCATAGAGAGGAGAAGGCTCTGGGGAGACCTTATTG
>NW_010439903.1:0-263 GCF_000710305.1 Buceros rhinoceros silvestris | reverse complement strand
ACACACACCCCCATTTCCACCCCAAAAAACTACTGTGGTCCACGGGCTCGCGCTCAGAGCATGCTGCAGCTCACCAAGCCACGGCTGGTTTTTCGAGTAAAGCAAACAACGATGCGCAAACATTAATTATTAATTAACATTAATTATCTGGGACTACAAGAGCATCACGATTTGCAAGCAGAGATCAAGGCCTGGGCACGAGGAACTGAGCAGAAAGAGCCGTCCCTTGGCCCCGAGACCTACAGCCGTGGGAAGAGAAGGAG
>NW_010439902.1:0-263 GCF_000710305.1 Buceros rhinoceros silvestris | reverse complement strand
AAGCTGCCTGTTCCTGCCCTCGTGCCTTTCTCAGGGTGTTGTGGCTCTCACTGCAGGTGCCGCTTTCCTGGTGCTGGTTGAAGCTCCATCGCTGCTGGTGCTGCTGCACTCAATGGCCACAATAAAAGGATGTTTTGGCTCTTCTGACAGTGTCTGCTGTGAGATATTGGGGCCGAGGGAGAGGCTGTTAGGTGGTGAATCATGCTGGGGAAGTTTGGGATCAGCTGTTGGATGGAACCAGGACAATGGGCAAAACCTTCTGT
>NW_010439901.1:0-263 GCF_000710305.1 Buceros rhinoceros silvestris | reverse complement strand
GCTTTGTAACAGGTGTTGCTTCTTGTCCACCGCTACAGCAAAGAAACAGAGAAAACAGAAGAAAAAAGAGGAGAGCAAGCAAGAAATAAGGAGAGAGAGAACCATCCCCACCTTTGCATCCAGCGATCTTTTGTTCAGCGGTGTCTGCGGTCGCTCCGAGTCCCCCAACAGCGTGCGCGCACGCGTGTGTAGCATTCGGGTGTTGCGCCTTTGATGGAGTCCAAATGCGCGGTTGGGCACGCGCAGTCCCTCCTCTTGGAAGG
>NW_010439900.1:0-263 GCF_000710305.1 Buceros rhinoceros silvestris | reverse complement strand
CAGTTGTTTGACTTTGACATTGAAGTCAAGCCGATCCTGGAAGTGTTGATTGGGAAAACAGTTGAGCAAGCTTTGCTGGAAGTCATGGAGGAAGAAGAGCTGGCCCAGCTGTGGGCACATCAGCGTGCCTATGCAGAGCTGCGTAACGCAGAGCTTGCTGAAGTACAGCGCCTGGAAGAGCAGGACAGGCGATACAGGGAGGAGAAGGTAGGACTCACAAGGAGCAGAACAGGCCTGTCTGAATGCTTGTCAGAAGAGAGAAA
>NW_010439899.1:0-263 GCF_000710305.1 Buceros rhinoceros silvestris | reverse complement strand
GGGACACGCCTGCACAACCCCAACGGGGAAGTGCCACCACTCAGGTTTACTAGACCCCTGCAGAGACCACATCACTGGCATTGCTTATTAAACCAGCAGCCTCATATAACTTGGGATTCCTTCTCTCAGCACTCTGGGGAGTCACACAAGGTTTTTCTTCTCCTGACAAAAAAAAAAAAAAGTTCTGCGTGAAAGCACAACAGCTTTTAAGTTAGGAAGGTTTCCTAGGAAAGGCTCTCAATCAATGCCTTTTTTTTTTTTTT
>NW_010439898.1:0-263 GCF_000710305.1 Buceros rhinoceros silvestris | reverse complement strand
AGATCTGAGACCTTCCCAGCTCAGAGCTGAGCAAAACCTTCTAGGTTTTGCCTCCAGCCTCTTCCCCACTGCCTCTGGTGCTTGCTTTGCACTGGAAGGATGCTGCTTCAGCCAGGCAAGGCAGGCTTCCTTCTCCAGTGAAAAAGGCTCTGGCCACCTTGTGGCCCTCAGCCCAGACTGGGTGACATCCTGGAAACAGGCAGAGGCAACCGTCACATTTCTGCTGTGCTGAAGGAGGCTGCTGGGCTTGAAAGAAGCCCTTT
>NW_010439897.1:0-263 GCF_000710305.1 Buceros rhinoceros silvestris | reverse complement strand
TAGCTCATCTTTTCTGAGTCTAATGTTCCAGTCCTGAGTATTGAGGCTTTCCCACAAATGAGGTCCCATATCATAATAGCTACAAACATTCTTCTCCAGTATAAACGACCCAGGCAGTTAATCTATTGATAACCCTGAACCTTCTTTGGTAACACAGTACTTTAGATAAATATGACCCTTTCCTTCCCTCTCATATCACAATAATAAACTTTTTTGATAAAAAATTAGGACATAATAGAAACAAAACTGGGGGGAGGATGGGG
>NW_010439896.1:0-263 GCF_000710305.1 Buceros rhinoceros silvestris | reverse complement strand
CACCCGTGCCACGAGGGCGTGGGATTTCTGCGTAATTACAGCGAATCAGAAACGAGCAGGTGCCACAAAGCTGCGGCTTGCTGGGACGGAGCAATTAGCTCAGGCACTGAGCGCATGGAGGGTGAAGAAATGGGCTTGAGAAGGTGCAGAGCACCTCATTGTCCCACCCGTGTCTCCTCACAGGGTTCTGGCTGAACCCAACCAAACCCCAGGGAAATGAGATGAAAGTCGAAGCCCAGGCCGGCGTGGCAGCACCGCCATCC
>NW_010439895.1:0-263 GCF_000710305.1 Buceros rhinoceros silvestris | reverse complement strand
TTTCCTCCAGCCATCTGTTTCCAACTGTGTAACAGAAGATCACTAGAACTCAGCATGCTCGGTTTCTGTGGATCACCATGAACTTCGAGAAAGGACAGAAACACAAACCAGATCCCCTCTGCTTGGTGGATGGAGCCTGTTGCATCCCTCTGAAGGATGGCCCCGTTCCCCGTGTCGGCAGCTGGCCAGTGCTCTGCTCGACTAGAGCACAGCTGTACAGACTGTGTTCACACCCCTGAAAAAGTAAATCTGCCTTTGTTCTC
>NW_010439894.1:0-263 GCF_000710305.1 Buceros rhinoceros silvestris | reverse complement strand
GCCTTTAAGTACTGGAATACTGTGATGAGGTGCCCTGGAACCTTCTGTTCCCAAGGGAGAAAAAACCCAACTCCTTCAGTCTTTCCTTACAGGGCAAGTTCTCCAGCCCTTTGACTGTCTTTGTGGCCCTCCTTTGGACCATGTCCAGTGTGTCCTCATCTTGATGGAAGGACAGTAGGAAACTGCCTCAAATTGCATCGCGGGGAGATTTAGGTTGGATAGTAGCAAGAACTTCTTTACACAGAGGGTCATTAAGCTTTGGA
>NW_010439893.1:0-263 GCF_000710305.1 Buceros rhinoceros silvestris | reverse complement strand
GGGTCGATCTGAAGGAAGAACCCCACAGCTTTGCCTTTCAGAGGAGCACAATGCAAGTCTATCCACAAAATACTGTTGCAATGACTGACAGCCTGGAGCCGCATGGAGAAAGCGATGCCCAATTGCTCACAGAGTTGGGTGAAACACGGCGTGCTGCCCCTGCCACCGCACAGAAACTCCCTGGCTTCAGGGTGAAGTCAGGGTCCTCTTCCCCTCCAGCCATAAACATCTCCCCCCGCTTTGTCTTAGAGCAAAAAGAAAAC
>NW_010439892.1:0-263 GCF_000710305.1 Buceros rhinoceros silvestris | reverse complement strand
GGGTCAAGGAGAGATAAGAAGAAAATGTAGGAGAGGCCTCAGTTATGTTTAGGAAACTCAAATGGTTTTAATAACAATAGAACAGTGTTCTATTCAAAACCAATTAAGTCATCAACAGGTGTACATATAGGATCAGGGCTCTGGTGCAGCGGGTGAAAGGAACAAATGCGACAGAAGGAAAAACCCACCGGTCTGTGACGGCTGACGGCACGCGGCGCAGACAGGGCTCGGGGCCCGCCGGGCCGGGAAGCGGCGGCGGGAGC
>NW_010439891.1:0-263 GCF_000710305.1 Buceros rhinoceros silvestris | reverse complement strand
TTTTCTACACTTAGTATTTCTATGTTTCTCTCGTTATTCCGTATTTTGTGAGTAAAATTGTTTAAGTAATGTAATTTTGCTATTGATATTTTTACATAATAAAAGAAAAGCCTAATACTCCAGTGAATTACCCAGATCCATGACTTCCTATTCATTACAATAAAACAGAACGATGAAGCACAAAAATGTTTTCATAAGTACATGAAAAGCTGTTAGGGATGTACTTTGTAACTGTTAGTTGTTTTCAATAATAAAATGATTTT
>NW_010439890.1:0-263 GCF_000710305.1 Buceros rhinoceros silvestris | reverse complement strand
CGCTGGCCCCAGGAGCACCACGTGCTCCAGGCCACTTTGGTCCCCCAGGGCACTTGACACCTGTTTCTTTGGCCGCACTCAGCCCCGGCTGTTCCCAGCGCCACGGGGCTGCCCTGGTGCGAGGGTTTGCTCCGATGCCGGGAGCCCTCGTAGCATGGATGCCTTTTCCCCTCCTCTCTCCCGCTGAGGCTCCGGTAATTTCCAGCTTTCCTTGCGGATGAGGAGCCTCAAACCCCATCCGTGGGGTCCGCAGCATACCTGGG
>NW_010439889.1:0-262 GCF_000710305.1 Buceros rhinoceros silvestris | reverse complement strand
GAGTAACATAAATTATAAGTTGAATAAATAGTATACAGCAATCTTCACTTTTTAATAAAATGTGAGATATTTTTTTTTAAGTACAAAATGCTAAACAGAGCATTAAGCTCTTCTTCCATTGTCAGTTTTTCACAAACTGCTTTTTTTTTTTTCCCCACCAGTAAGATTATGAGTATTTCTTGTTTACTGGAAAAAAAAAACACAACAAAAGCAAAACAAAACGAAACAACAGAGCTACCGTATGTATGTAAAGCTATAAAAA
>NW_010439888.1:0-263 GCF_000710305.1 Buceros rhinoceros silvestris | reverse complement strand
AGAAGCTCGCTGATGGCACCAGGCAAGAGGAGAGGGGTGGATCCCTGCCGCAGCTCTGTCCTGCTGGCTATACACCACCCACAGCTCTGCTGGGCTCCTCATAAAGAGCCAACAAGTCACCCCTGCACTTGCTCCATGTGGAAATAATCATCTTGACTCTCCAGCTATGAAGTGAGCGATGATTTTAATCGCACGTGGCCCACAGCAGAGGATGACCAAGCATCCCGCGCCAGCCACACAGGCAGGCCAAGCCCAGGTTGGCC
>NW_010439887.1:0-263 GCF_000710305.1 Buceros rhinoceros silvestris | reverse complement strand
CTCACCCTAAGGAAATTATACTTTTTCAATGTAAATTCAGCAACATCATTAGGCATTACCATGTCAAGAGGAGTGGTTCAAAGCTTACAAAAGTTAAACGGGAACATTTCCACGGACTGAAAATGTACTCCGAACAATGCTGTCATAGATCGGATAACTTCATCAGCCAGCAGCCACAGCACTCCAAAGCTTCTTTAGTTAGACAAACCCGTGTTCTTCTCCTGAAACCGCCCTCCTTCCCGCCGGCCCTCTGCTCTCTTTAA
>NW_010439886.1:0-263 GCF_000710305.1 Buceros rhinoceros silvestris | reverse complement strand
TGCTCAGCACCCCTGGGAGCACCCTTGGTGCCCGAGACGAGGGCTGGGGTCCCTGCGTGGCCACTGCCCACCTCGTCCGCGCCAATGTGGATCCAGGCGGAGCGCCTGTGCTTCTCGATCACCTGCGACAAGATGCTCTTGAGCAGGGCCAGGGTGTCGGGGATGTGGGGGTTAAAGCTGTTGGGGAAGCGCTCGATCTCCCGCAGGTGCTGGTACTTCTCGTGCTTGAGGATGAACTGCATGAGAGGAGCCATCAGAGGGGG
>NW_010439885.1:0-263 GCF_000710305.1 Buceros rhinoceros silvestris | reverse complement strand
CCCCAAGGAGCCTTCCTGATTTGGGCAGCCCTGCAACGCGGGGCCCTTGGGGACAGAGCACCCCAGAGGCTGACTCCCTGCGAGCAGCAAGGCCGGGTTTCCTCCCCAGACCCCCAGCAAGGCAATGGTCTAGTCCAAGCACCCCCACGAGCTCTCCAGGAACCACTTGCTGCAGGAAAACCAGGGGGCTGCGAAGCCGAGCGGGAGCCCGGCGCTCTCACCTCGCTGCCCACACGGCCCCTGGGGACCCCCGGCCGACAACG
>NW_010439884.1:0-263 GCF_000710305.1 Buceros rhinoceros silvestris | reverse complement strand
CCACCGCCGTCTCTGCATGGGCACTGGGGCCCCTGGAGCCCCCCTCGGTGTCAGCAACCCCTGAGACAGTCACAGTAGCTTGACCTCGTTCTCTCCTCTCCAGTTCTGCCCCAGTCTCCCCTGCTTGGCTGTCCCGGTCCTGTACAGCAGCAACACCCCTCCTGTCTGCCCCCTGGCCCTTGCCCCCCTCCTCAGGCCTCCCCGCCAAGGGGAACCCCCTCCCCTTCGGCTCCGAGAGCTGTGCTGCACCAGGAGCTGCCAAA
>NW_010439883.1:0-263 GCF_000710305.1 Buceros rhinoceros silvestris | reverse complement strand
AGGCAGAAGAAGAAAAAGGGCACGGAAGAATCGAAGCAGCGACCGGCATGCCCTGCTCTCGCCCCAGCCTGGCTTACCTGTGTCCCCGTGAGACGGACCAGCACCGCTTCCAGGCCGAGAGGCGAAGCGTCGGGAGCTCTGAGGTTTCTCGCCAAGCGGGAGCAGTAACCTGCCCTGCTGCTCTGGCTCTGAAGGAGCGCCCACAGCGTGACCTCACCGGGAGCAGCCGCCAGGAAATACCCCTGCTCCGTGCCTAGGGAGAG
>NW_010439882.1:0-263 GCF_000710305.1 Buceros rhinoceros silvestris | reverse complement strand
ACAGGAAACCCAAGGGTGGGCAGGGGAAAAAAAACCCATTAGATATTGAGGCTGAAGGGACATGTGTCTTGGTGACCAGTGGTCCGTCTAGGTGAGACTAAGGAAGCTCCTAGAAGTGCTGGAAGGGTGGTCGGTCAAAAGTGGCTGTGATTTGGAGATCAGGGTGCTGCAGAGGTTAGCCAGAGGCCGATTCGGGATATCTGTCAGCGGTGGATTTCACATCACTTTCATCATTCCCATAATTTTACAAATGTTTTTTTTTT
>NW_010439881.1:0-263 GCF_000710305.1 Buceros rhinoceros silvestris | reverse complement strand
TGACACTGTTTGCCACAGCATTCTCCTGGAGCAACTGGCGGCTCAAGGCTTAGATGGGTGAACTCTTCGCTGGGTAAATGGCTGGATGGCCATGTCCAAAGAGTGGTGGTGAATGGAAATCCAGTTTGGTGGCCTGTTGCAAGTGGTGTTCCCCAGGACACAGTTCTCTTTAACATCTTCATCAATGATATGGGTAAGGAGATCAAGTGCTCCCTCAGTAAGTTTGCAGAAAACACCAAGGCAGGCAGGAGTGTTGATCTGCT
>NW_010439880.1:0-263 GCF_000710305.1 Buceros rhinoceros silvestris | reverse complement strand
CCTGTCCTGGTGTCTCCCTGCCGAGCAGCGCCTCCAGCTGCACCCGCCCCGTGACCCTCGGGGCTCCCAGCGTATCTCGGCCAGCGAAGGGTTATTTTTAGCAGCCTGTGGCTCGGCCGCGGGAGCTGGCCTGGCTGGAGCACGTTTGCTCTGTGCAGGACCCTTCCTCCTCCCTCGCAGGACCGTTTTGGTCCCCCGTGGTGCTGCTGAGCCCACAGGACCTATAGGACTCGTATAGGAACGGATGGAAAGGGGCGATTCTC
>NW_010439879.1:0-263 GCF_000710305.1 Buceros rhinoceros silvestris | reverse complement strand
GGTGGCACAGTTGGTGCCAGTGTGGGAGCACGGGGGGTGCCTGGTCCTGGCTTTGGGCTGCCAGGGTCCTTTGGGTGCACGTTTGGGCGTTACAGCCCTTTTGCCACCATGGTCCTCCAAATCCCTTCCCATCCCCATGCCGGGAGAGGACAGTGATGCCGGACGCCGAGCTGTTGCCACCACATGGCCTGCGGCAGTGGATGGCAGCATGTGCCAGCTGGGACCGAAACCACAGGTCTAGGGGGATCCCCCCCGCTCCCTCC
>NW_010439878.1:0-263 GCF_000710305.1 Buceros rhinoceros silvestris | reverse complement strand
TTTTTTTTTTTAATAGGCACTAGAGGGAGAAGCTTTAATGAGCACCAGAGATGCATATGAAACTTCTATCAAGTCTTTACCATTTCAGCTACGCTGAGGTGTTGTATTAATAAAGATTTTACATCACCATAGAGAAAAAGAGACTTGGAGGAGTTCGAGTGTTGGAGCTGAGCATCAAGGCATCCACTTCTCAGAGGCAGGAGCCACTAAGGAAGGGGACACAAAGGAGCATCAGTGACGCTGGTGAAGGGTCTAGAGCACAA
>NW_010439877.1:0-263 GCF_000710305.1 Buceros rhinoceros silvestris | reverse complement strand
GGGATCTGAGCCCCGGGGAAGGGGCCCAGGATGCCCACCCTGCCCCAGCTGCCCTTCCCAGCCAGTGGGAGGGCTCGATGCTGCTGATTCTTGGGTCTGCACTGTGCTCAGCACCTAATAGAGGTGATTTTCTGCCAAGCTCCTGACATCCCGAAATCCTGACACCTCCAAAGCTGGAGCACAGCAGGGTGGGGAAGGGGAGAGGGGCTGGGGGCAGCACAGACCCCACGCAGGAGCATCCCACAGAGACTGGATGGGGGGAG
>NW_010439876.1:0-263 GCF_000710305.1 Buceros rhinoceros silvestris | reverse complement strand
CACAAATTCTTCTTCCTTTTCCTGTCTCTGCATTTTAACTCTTTCTCTCCCGGTGCAAGGGAGAGGAGTTTAAAGATAGGAGGGGACTCATCTTTGGAATTGGCTTACCTCGGCCAACCGGTGATATATTTGGCGCCCAATGTGAGGCCCTGAATAATTTCATATTTCATATTTAATATTCATATTTCTTAAAAAGTTTGGAAACTTAAACGAGTTTTTTGCAGGATGGTGGTAAGTGAGATTCTGTTTGAGGTTCTTAAGCA
>NW_010439875.1:0-263 GCF_000710305.1 Buceros rhinoceros silvestris | reverse complement strand
GGAATGGAGGTAAAAGAAACAATGGGCAACATTTTCAGAGGCAATACCATATAATGCAGGAGAAAGGTGGTACTTATGCTTAGGGAGGTCAGTGAATTCTCCACACAGAGTCAGAAACAGAAAATGGGGCAGGGGAAGGAAATTACTCAGTGTGATCATGATTCAGCTTCATGTCCTTCTCTCCATCTTCAATGTTTGCCATCCTCCCAGAGAAGCCACTTGCAGCAGCAGTTCCTTTGCTCTGGGGAGCTCCATGCCTGTTC
>NW_010439874.1:0-263 GCF_000710305.1 Buceros rhinoceros silvestris | reverse complement strand
CCTGCCTGGCCACACAGATCACAGGCAGACAGAGCACGCACATGAACACAGGCAGCACCCACAGCCTCCTCCTGCTCCCCTCCCTGGCTGAGCACAGTCAGAGGGGCTCTGGTGAGAGTATGTCTATGCACATGTGCAAGGTGGATCCCTGCAGCCCTTGGGCTCAGACACGTGGGGTGCCCCATAGCTGGCCCCTGGATCCCAGTCTCCGCAGCTGCTGGCCCTTGGCCATACAAGCCTCCAAGCCCACAGCCCCTCTCTAG
>NW_010439873.1:0-263 GCF_000710305.1 Buceros rhinoceros silvestris | reverse complement strand
TTGTCCCATTGATGCCTCAGGTGCGGGACATCGCAGCTTCTATGCCTTCCGGGAACCAGCCCCTTTCTGGGAAGTGCAGATTCCCGGAGGAATCTCCCACCATTCCCACTGCCAGTCCGGGCTGCCCACATGTCCCCCTGCCTGCCACTAATGTCCCCAGGGCAGGCGGCTCCTGCCCCGGAGCCTGGAGCTCGGCTCGGTTCTCGGCTTTGAAGTGCATCCGATTGAGCTAATGGGGGGGCACATCCACCACACACGAAACA
>NW_010439872.1:0-263 GCF_000710305.1 Buceros rhinoceros silvestris | reverse complement strand
GAAGAGTCCCAGCTCTCTCAGCCTTTCCTCAGGTGAGAGAAGGTCCAAGCCATCATCTTCATGGCCAGAATTGGACACAGTACTCCAGGTGCGGCTTTACCAGTGCTGAGGATAGTGGAAAGGATCACTTTCCTCAACCTGTTGGCAACAATCTTCCAAATGCACCACAGGATGCTATTGGCCTTTGCAGCAAAGACACATTGCTGGCTAACGTTCAACTTAGCATCCACCAGGACCTCCAGGAGCTTTTCTGCCAAGCTGTT
>NW_010439871.1:0-262 GCF_000710305.1 Buceros rhinoceros silvestris | reverse complement strand
GGTCTTCTCCTCCGGTGCCGATAGTACCATCCGCCTCTATACGTAGCTGCCACCAGGCGCTGGTGCCCTCCCCGACCCGACTCCAGCACCTTGTGGGCGAGGGGCAGCGAGGGGCCACCACGCCGCCCCCGCTGGGACTGTCGCTCCCATTAAAGCCTTTTAGATACGACCCTGCGCCACTTCGTCCTGCGCTGCCAGCTCAGCTGGGACACTGCTCTGCCAAAACCCATCAGGAGCTGCTGCCTCCCCCAGCCCCACGAGG
>NW_010439870.1:0-263 GCF_000710305.1 Buceros rhinoceros silvestris | reverse complement strand
AGCCACCACGATTGTGAGGCAGGAGCCGCAGGGATGAAGCGCTTCCCTGTGGGGTGTGGGACACCCCAGGCAGCCCCCAAATCCAGGGGCAATGCCCCAGTCTGCCCTGTGCCGGCATGGGACACCTCGACCTGCACCAGCAGTGGTGAAGCCTCGCAGCAGGTCCAAGCTGTGGGGCACAAGGAGGTGCAGCCCCCCCATGCACCCAACTGCAGCCCCAAGGGAGGTGGGAGCCTGATCCTGCAGCTCCCGGTGGGGTTCTC
>NW_010439869.1:0-263 GCF_000710305.1 Buceros rhinoceros silvestris | reverse complement strand
CCTGACTGCTTTTCAAAAGCCAGTGATGTTTCCAGGGTCTCGTTCTCTGATCTTAAAGTACTGTACTCTACATCAGCAATTCGCTCGGAGGGAGCAGGAGAATCCTTGGCTTCGCTCTGCAAGCAAGTTAAACAGGCTCTGAGTACCGCACAGATAACTCCTTCCTGCTTTAAATTGCTGCTCCGCCCGACAGTTTTCAATGTGTTCTACCCCTTTCTCTTCATCCTTCCAGCTCCTCTGAGCCCACTCCTTCCCTTCCTGGG
>NW_010439868.1:0-262 GCF_000710305.1 Buceros rhinoceros silvestris | reverse complement strand
GAGCCTGGGCCACCGAGCGCTGTGTCAGGATAACCCTCGGGCTCTGCACAGGCCAAGGACCGTTCTGACACCTCAGTCTGGATGTAGCCGCCCTTTCCCACGAGCAGAGGGCATTAAATAGCAAACACGGCCAGGCTGAGCGAGCTGCTCTTGGGGCACATCCCTGGGGGCACGGGCCATACAGAGTCACAGAGTCACAGAACAGTAGGGGTTAGAAGGGACCTCTGGGATTCATCCAGTCCAACCCCCTGCTAGAGCAGGG
>NW_010439867.1:0-263 GCF_000710305.1 Buceros rhinoceros silvestris | reverse complement strand
GGGCTCCCTGGGGCTGGGGGGCTTTGGCTGGTCCGGCCTGGGACGGGGGCTCTGTGGGCCTCTGGGACGCGGCAACCTCTGGTACTGAAGCCTGTGCATCGCCTGCCCGTGCTCGAGCGCCAGCAGCCTCCAGCAAAGGCGTGGGGCCAGCCCTGAGAGCGCGGCCATGCTCTGCAGAGGAGCCCAGCTCCCAGTGCCCCACCTGCAGCACGCGCCCTGCACTGGCCTGCCCTCCCTCCCCACGGAAGCCGCTCTCTTTCCCC
>NW_010439866.1:0-263 GCF_000710305.1 Buceros rhinoceros silvestris | reverse complement strand
CCTCATGCTGCTTCCATCCCTGTGGCTTCTGCTGGCACAAAATCCCCCGATGGAGGGGCTGCGTGGGTGCTGCTCTGCTGCAGAGCATCTTAGTGCCTCTGCTTGCTCTGGCAGATTGGGCGAGTCTCTGTGCAGGACACGGGCAGGTACACGTGCCAGGTGCCTGGACACCCGGACAGACACTACAACCTTGATGTGTGGGGTAAGGGCCACTGTAGCTGAAACGGCCTGTCAGGGCAGATAGTGTGTGTGTGTGTGTGTGT
>NW_010439865.1:0-262 GCF_000710305.1 Buceros rhinoceros silvestris | reverse complement strand
TTTTCTGACCCCGCACCCGCTGCAGGCTGGACATTTTGCCTCTTTCCAAGGAGCCGCATTATGTGCGTGTTGGGAAATGCTCCTTTCTCATTTGCTTCGAAGGCCTTTTCCCCTGTTGTTTGAGGAATGCTGTTTGAATTAGCTCCACGGATTGCAAACAGACCCCGTTGTTTTCCTTTCCCAATGCAGGGAGGCTTCTGTTCTCTTTGGCCTGCTGGATTAACCAGGGGGCCTCACACACTGACCCCTCTGCAGATCAGGG
>NW_010439864.1:0-263 GCF_000710305.1 Buceros rhinoceros silvestris | reverse complement strand
AGTTGTGGGTGTTGGGCGAGGACGGTGCGTTCTGGGATTCGTTGCTGCCGCACTTGAGCGTCCTTGTCGGGTCCGATGTGCCATGGAGCTCCCGCAGCGATTCTGCTGCGCTCGCCTGCGCCCAGGGCCTGTCCCTGCCTTCGCTGGAGCAGCCAGGCACCTCCCCTGCGTGCCTACAGCATTTCCTCCTGACGTGTGGGGCTTGAAGTCTTCCGTGGCCCGGGCCCCAGTCTGGGTTGGTGGCTCAGGGCTTTGCCCAGGAG
>NW_010439863.1:0-262 GCF_000710305.1 Buceros rhinoceros silvestris | reverse complement strand
GGTACAAGCTGCACGAAGGGTCAGGACGAAGTCAGACTCCTGAGACTCTGCTGAGATGGACAGAGCATTGTCAGTATTTGCTCTCAACTCCAGAAGGAAATTTTAAAGACAGGCTGGCCTCTCTTTCATCCGCCTCTCTAACAAGAGTGTGGATGGGTACGTATTTCACTGGGTCCAAATAACTCCGTCCGTGTGTGTTGTGGTTGTGTCTGTGCATATGCACATACATATACATATATGTATTAAGGAGATACATATATAT
>NW_010439862.1:0-263 GCF_000710305.1 Buceros rhinoceros silvestris | reverse complement strand
GTCAAATGCCGGTCTGTACTGGTTGGTGCTCAGACGGCTGAAGGCTGAGCCGAGGCAGCTCTCTCAGTCAGGACGCTGAACTGGTCCGTACTGGTCTAACCCATCGCAGCTCTGGGAGCGCCCAGCTGGGCTGTGGTGGCTCATACTGGTCCGTACGGGGGGGGCCCAGCAGGAGGGCACTGGGCTGTACTGGTCCATACTGGATGTCTGTGCCACCCCCGGGGGGGCTGGGGGTTCCCAGGGTGGGTCCGGAGGGTCCCAAT
>NW_010439861.1:0-262 GCF_000710305.1 Buceros rhinoceros silvestris | reverse complement strand
GGCCAACTTAACACCAGCAATGCTTCTGAGCTGGATGAATCATCGGTCTCATTATTGATTGGTTTCACTCGCAGGTCCTCATACCTGCTATGCAAGGGAACCTGGAAAGGTGGAGGTGTTGCTGGAACAGCATGCCTTCTGTGTCAGGCAGGAACATGTCGCCATTGCCCCTGTCCTCCTGGGCACTATATTCAGTTGGAAGAAGAGGGGATGGAGATCCTCCATATTATGTGCCTTGTGTGCCTGTTGTGCCTGTCTCAGG
>NW_010439860.1:0-262 GCF_000710305.1 Buceros rhinoceros silvestris | reverse complement strand
CCCGTGGTTATTTGATTTTCACAGGAAGCCCCTGCACTCAAACACATACTACCATTGGAAAACAGCAATGCACTGGCATGGTCTGAAGGGCTGGTTATTTTTCCTGACATAGTTCTACAGTCACGACCTCCAGAAATCTTCTCTGTATAATCTTCCATTAATTTTGCTTCAGTGGCCTCAGTTACATCTCCACACACAGAGGTATCTCTTGCAGCCACTTTCTCAATGGGGATTAGTTTAGGTTTACTGACTTTCAGCGCTG
>NW_010439859.1:0-262 GCF_000710305.1 Buceros rhinoceros silvestris | reverse complement strand
GGTGTCGGAGCGCCGGGGCTGGTGCCGCTCCCCGCCGAGGGGCTTGGGTCTCCCCGGCCCCGGGACAGCGGCCAGGGCCTCCTTCAGAGGGGGCTTCTTCAGGCCCAGGGGCACCTTCAAGAAGTCGACCGTCACCTTGATGGACTCTATTTTGATCGCCGGGTTGGGCTCGTCTCAGGAGAAAACAACTCGCCTGCCTGCAGAGGCCAAGGGAAGGGTCAGCGGCGGCGCCCCCCCAATTCCCCGGGGCACCCCAGTCCCC
>NW_010439858.1:0-262 GCF_000710305.1 Buceros rhinoceros silvestris | reverse complement strand
CTCCCCCCAACCGTCGCCGGCTCCTGCCCCACAGCCGCTCCTCCGCCCAGGAAGGAGACGGTCAACACCGTCCCCAGGGACAGGAAGGCGAAGGCCGCGTTGATGGGGGTTGCCACTGCAGGGGATCGAGCAGAGGCTGGTTAGGAAGGGCTCCTCCCTCAGCCCCCAGGAGCCCCTCCGGGTGCGGAGACCTTTATGCTCTCCCTTATCTCCGCGGCGGCACAGCCAGCACCACGTAACCCCGGCCTCGGCAGCTGCGGGA
>NW_010439857.1:0-262 GCF_000710305.1 Buceros rhinoceros silvestris | reverse complement strand
CTGTGAACCCCGGGGGTGACACCAGCTGCCCGGCCGTGCCGCAGCCTGTCCCCCAGGCAGTGTCCCTTGCCGCGGCACCTCCGCGGCCAGCACTGCGCTCTGCCCCGCTGGGGTCTGAGAGCGCTGGTCTCTCGCGCAGCAACTGAAGAAAAGCCGCCAGATCGAGACGGAGATGATGTACGGGAGCACCCCACGGACCCCCATCAAGCGCCGTGTGCTCGGCCCCCCCACACCTGGCAAAGTAAGGAAGGTAAACGGTCTG
>NW_010439856.1:0-262 GCF_000710305.1 Buceros rhinoceros silvestris | reverse complement strand
CACCTCCAGCCCTTCCCCCTCTCCCTGCTGCGCTGCCGGTGATGCTCAACCATCCTCCAACGGACCCCCTCGGGCCACCCGCAGAGTCCAGCATCATCGCCCCGGGGACCGTCCAGCTGCGAGGCGGCCCCAACCGCTGCGCTGGGAGGGTGGAGGTTCTCCACGACCACAGGTGGGGGACAGTCTGCGACGACGGCTGGGACCTGGCAGACGCCACAGTGGTGTGCCAGCAGCTGGGCTGCGGCAGGGCGCCGGCGGGCCC
>NW_010439855.1:0-262 GCF_000710305.1 Buceros rhinoceros silvestris | reverse complement strand
CGTGGGTGGCACTGGGGAGAGTGACGTTAGTGGGGACACCCTGAGTGACACAGCGTGACATTGGTGGGGACACCCCGATGGGGGTGGGGGCAGGCCACCCATTGTGCTGCCATCACCCTTCAGGCATGTGCGGGGTGGGAGGGGACAAGGGGGCACTACGAGTGGCGCCAGAGGAGGGTGGCATTGATGGGGACCCCATGGGTGACATCAAGGCCACACCCATGGGGGGGCCACACACCACGCCGAGCACCCCCGTCCCGCT
>NW_010439854.1:0-262 GCF_000710305.1 Buceros rhinoceros silvestris | reverse complement strand
ATGGTCGGCCTGCCGGCAGGGAGAGGGGCTCAGGGACCACCGGGGTGACCGGACCGTGCCCCTCAGTGCCCTCCCACAGATGTGAAGCTCCCAGCCAGGGAAAGCAGCTGACATTTGACAGTGTCTTGCAGAGCATCCCCCAGCCCTGAGCTCCCCCAAGAGATGCACCCCAAAAGGCTCTCCCTGCTCCCTACAGCTGCTCCCAGACCCATGGGGAGGGTGGGGAGAGTGTGGTGGTGGCTGCTGGCACCCAGCATGGCTC
>NW_010439853.1:0-262 GCF_000710305.1 Buceros rhinoceros silvestris | reverse complement strand
CTCCCAATCCCCTCCCAGTGCCCCCCAGTCCTTCCCAATTCCTCCCAGATCCTCCCAGTGGTTCCCAGTCCCCTCCCAGTGACTTCCAGTCCCCACCAGTCCCCTCCCAGTGGTTCCCAGTCCCCTCCCAGTGCTTCCCAGTTCCCTCCTTGTGCCTCCCAGTGCCCTCCAACCCCCTCCCAGTGCCTCCCAGTCCCCTCCTTGTGTCTCCCAGTTCCTCCCAGTGCCCTTCAATCCCCTCCCAGTCCCTCCCAGTGCCTCC
>NW_010439852.1:0-262 GCF_000710305.1 Buceros rhinoceros silvestris | reverse complement strand
GTGCTCCGTGTCTCAGCCGGTGAACCTCGCCTGGCCGCGGAGACGGGTCTCTGGGGGCTTTGCTGTGCTAAAAATAGGCCTGGGGGAAGCCTCAGTGCGGAGCCCCACGTTCCTGGCGCCTGCTGCCGCCGTAACCGGAGAAGCAGCACTTGCTGCCGGGTGGGTTTTGACGCAGGGGACACGGGTTCCACACTCGTCCCCTCCCAGGACCCCTCTACGGCGGGTGGCGGTGGAGCTCGCGGACACCGGGGTGCCGTGGGGA
>NW_010439851.1:0-262 GCF_000710305.1 Buceros rhinoceros silvestris | reverse complement strand
AAAGAATATAAAAGCAGGACCCCTTTCAGAGCAAAGTTAGAGACCTCACCTACGAGTGGATGCACTGTGTAGAAATTCCCAGTTGCTGGGAGAGTTCACACAATCCTTCACTGTGACCAGGGCTCACCAGCTGACATACAGGATTTGGTAACGTATTGAAGGCAACTGGTGATGGGTCTTAATCACTCTTGCTGACTCTCTGTAGTACTGATTCAGTTCATCACTTTGCTTGCTTTTTCTGCCCTGCTTACTCTTTTTTCCT
>NW_010439850.1:0-262 GCF_000710305.1 Buceros rhinoceros silvestris | reverse complement strand
AGGCCGGTTCCTCTCGTCCTGTCGCTTGTTATGACCGTTGTCCCAACTTGTTTGGCACTCCTGAAGTTCAATTCCTTCTTTTTATAATTCCCCATCCTGATTTTGCTGCTCTCACTCTTCAGTTTTACTTCCCAAGCATCTCTAGCACGCCGTAAGCACTACGACAATGATACGAACCGTCCCTGTTACAACCCCCATGGCACTACACGCCTCACCAGCTGTTTACCCACAAACTCCTCCCCGCTGCACCCCGCTGATGGAG
>NW_010439849.1:0-262 GCF_000710305.1 Buceros rhinoceros silvestris | reverse complement strand
GGGGGAGACACGTGTGAGTGAGCGGAAACACATGGGGGCCACATGCACGAGTGAGGGGCACACGCGTGTGCGCAGTGGACACGTGTCAGCAAGGAGGGGCAGGGACACGTGTGTGCAGGGGCACACGTGAGTGATGGGGGCAGTGACAGGGCAGGTGGGGGGGACATGTGGGCTTGGACACGCGTGTTGGGGGACACGTCTGGGCAACATGTGTGGGCAGGGGGACATGGGAGTGGGGACAGGCAGCGACATGCGTGGCCGA
>NW_010439848.1:0-262 GCF_000710305.1 Buceros rhinoceros silvestris | reverse complement strand
GTCAGTGCCTCCAGCTATGCCAATCACTGCTCAGAAAATAATGTGAATACCTCCCTAAACTTTCCTTTAAAATCTGAAGTATACTTTAAATAATTAAATAGGTTGAGGGAGGAGATTCCGCCACTCTATTCTGCTTTGGTGAGGCCTCACCTGGAGTCCTCAGCATAAGAACATGAACCTATTGGAGATGGGCCAGAGGACGGCCACAAAAATGGCCAGAGGGATGAGTCTGGCTGAGAGAGTTGGGGTTGTTTAACCTGGA
>NW_010439847.1:0-262 GCF_000710305.1 Buceros rhinoceros silvestris | reverse complement strand
TTAAGTTAGCCAAAATAGTCATATGTGTAAGCAGCAATTTACTTCTATTGCTGTGGAAAACCAGTTATCCTCTAATGCACTTAGGACTGTAATTGTTAAGGACTGGTAGCATTTATTGTTTGTAGCTTTGTTTCTTACTGCATTTATGTGTGTTCTTGCTCTTTCCAGTGCTGGTCTAGGAGGGTAGTTGGAAGTAATCTGTTGTAGTTCTGGCTACTGTAGTAGAAAGAGAAAATAAATGTTGGTGTTTAATCACGTGTGG
>NW_010439846.1:0-262 GCF_000710305.1 Buceros rhinoceros silvestris | reverse complement strand
ACCAGCCCAGCCTTCCCACGCCTCCTGTCCCCTTACTTGTCCTCTCTTCCTGTCCCGCAGCCAGATCTTCCTGCATCTGTCTGTCTCTCCTTGCTGGTGCAACTGGTGTGGTTCAGCTGCCGTGGCAGAGCAGGGCACCCATCTCTGGCAAAGTGACAGGATGGGGACAGTGTCCGATGACCAGCACCACGGCGGGCAGCACCTGCTCTGGGACCTGGGGCCTCGACGTGAATCCCTGCAACCACCTCTCAGGGATGGGACC
>NW_010439845.1:0-262 GCF_000710305.1 Buceros rhinoceros silvestris | reverse complement strand
GGGCTCCACCACCGTGTCCGACACCTTGGGGGACGGCATGACACTGAAGGTGTTCATGATGCGGTCGGGGTACTCCTCCCGGATCTTGCTGATGAGGAGGGTGCCCATTCCAGAGCCCGTGCCACCGCCCAGCGAGTGGGTCAACTGGAAGCCCTGGAGGCAGTCACAGCTCTCCGACTCCTTCCTCACCACATCCAGCACCGAGTCCACCAGCTCAGCACCTTCTGTGTAATGCCCCTTGGCCCAGTTGTTGCCAGCCCCA
>NW_010439844.1:0-262 GCF_000710305.1 Buceros rhinoceros silvestris | reverse complement strand
GGTGGCACAGACGATGCACTGCCACCTCCTCAGGTGCAGAAAGAAGGAGAGTGGCTGTCCCCAAGGTGCCACATCCCAAGGGCCACATCCAGGGACCCTCGTCCCTCTCCAAACTGCTGCCTGTCTGTCCCTGCTCTCTCTGCGGGGGCCGGGAGCAGCGGGGAGGGTTTGGGGTGCTCCTGAGTGGTGCTGGCCCCTCTGAGCAGCTCTGGGCAGGGGAGGGTTTGGTGCGATGGATCCACAACAGTCTCCGACGCAGCGC
>NW_010439843.1:0-262 GCF_000710305.1 Buceros rhinoceros silvestris | reverse complement strand
ACCCGCCACGCCCAGCCACCAGACAGTGGTGGCACTCGAGGGTTTGTCCCATACAGACACCC
Organism: Buceros rhinoceros silvestris; assembly: GCF_000710305.1. Lineage (NCBI taxonomy): Eukaryota > Metazoa > Chordata > Aves > Bucerotiformes > Bucerotidae > Buceros > Buceros rhinoceros. The sequence continues at coordinate 200 of NW_010439843.1, read as the reverse complement.
CGATTCCCAGCCCCGAGTGCCCACCTGGGACTGCCCTGCCGTTCTTCCCTGCCTGTGCCCGCTCGGCACCCACTGCTGGCTCTCTCTGCCCTCTGGGCCTTCACCCAGTGCTTGGGCAGCGCAAAGAGCAGCAATCCCAGCAAGGACGTGTCCCCTGCAGGGCCCCCCACCCCAGCACCGCCACAGCCCTCAGCAGGAGA
>NW_010439842.1:0-262 GCF_000710305.1 Buceros rhinoceros silvestris | reverse complement strand
CCAACAGGGACCAACGGCACCCAGTGGGGACCCAGGGGACCCAAAGTCACCCAGTGGGGACCCGGCGGGGCCCGAAGGGGCTCAGGGACACCCAAGGGCGCCCAGTGGCACCCAGCGGGGGCCCGGCAGCACCGGATTGGTCCCCCTGGGGCCCAGCAGCACCCTCAGCACCCAGTGGGGACCCACCAGGGCCGTGAGGGTGTCGGTGAGACCCAGCAGGACCCCCAGGGGACCCCTCTAGACCCCCCAGCACCCCAGGGAC
>NW_010439841.1:0-262 GCF_000710305.1 Buceros rhinoceros silvestris | reverse complement strand
CTGCAAATAGCAACCGGCTGCCACCGGCGACCGAGCCAGGTCCCTGTCTACAGCCTCACCTGGAGCTTGAAGACTCCCGTGCATGCCCTGAGTGCAAACGTGTCCTGCAAAAGCCCGGTGAACTTTAAACTTCCTAGGGTGAAAAATGGGAATTTGGGAATCCCGTACCAGCTCTGAGGCCGTCAGAGTGCTCTCGCTTGCAAGCTGCTGTTCCTGATGTGTCCAACCTCACCTCCCTGTCCAGGCACCCACCACGAGCCCA
>NW_010439840.1:0-262 GCF_000710305.1 Buceros rhinoceros silvestris | reverse complement strand
CGGGCAAAGGCAATGATAACACACAGACTACGTGTATGAGAGACAGAAACAGGAAAGTTTAACAGTAAAACACCCCCGAAGTAAAATCATTTTCGCAGTTAAACAGGACTGGAAAGGGGAGAGAAAGAGACAAAGGGAGAACAGGTAAACGTGTACAGTCACACGCGAGATCTCCCGGTGGAAACCACCCCCGCTTACAAACAAACAAGAGACACTGGTTGTCCCTGTCCCCATGGTGTCACCCCCCAGGGTGTTCCTGGTG
>NW_010439839.1:0-262 GCF_000710305.1 Buceros rhinoceros silvestris | reverse complement strand
GACTGTTCTTTTCTGCTTAATTCCTCTTGATGTACGCTTTCGCTTCAGTTTCCATCCTTTTAGCCAGCTCTGGGATAAACTGGAGCGCTCTTACAGCGTTCAGGCTTTTGAGAACAGGCTGATTTGCAGGGTTTTTCTGTGCTTCACAGGTACAGAGACTACAGAGCCCCACCGTGGAGTTCAACTCCCTATGAATTCACTTTGCAGTTCTGGCATGTCCTGGCAGCGCGGCTGGCCTTCATCATAGTGTTCGAGGTTAGTC
>NW_010439838.1:0-262 GCF_000710305.1 Buceros rhinoceros silvestris | reverse complement strand
GCTCCTGCTGGCCACACTATACAAGTCCTCTAAGTCAAAGGGCTCTAATCAGCCTACTGTCAACTGCTGTCTTCTACTCTGCAGATTCTGACAGCTCACAAAGCAGTAATTTTATAATTTTGAAAATGGCAGTAGTGCATTCAGCTGTTGCAGAGGAGAATGAATGCAGATACAGGCCAGCAATCATCATCTGTAGTTTTATTAACTAACCTCTAGCCTTTATACTCTTCATAGAGATTCTGTGAACAAAATTACTCTGATA
>NW_010439837.1:0-262 GCF_000710305.1 Buceros rhinoceros silvestris | reverse complement strand
CACCGAGCAAAGGGCAGCGATGTCAGAACTGGACAAGCGCAGCGGTGACGGACCCCGAACCAGCATCAGCACCCAACAATCCCCCAGCACAGCCCATCGCTCCTGCCCCAGGAGACTGTTCTGAGAGATGGAGCCCAGAGCCACGGGCTGCAGGAACTCCACCGACCTTCCACAGGATGTCCCTTGGGCTGAGGGAATGGATCTCTGTCAGGGGAGAGTCAGGAAAGGTGGTGGTGGTGCACTGGGATGGACTGGAAAGCGC
>NW_010439836.1:0-262 GCF_000710305.1 Buceros rhinoceros silvestris | reverse complement strand
AAAAAAAAAATAGGATCTAAAGGGATATTCCTAAAATGTGATATATATAGAGAGAGAAGTATTTCTAATCTGAGATGAGCTGATCTATGTCGATTAAACTGAAGAGCCTATATGATCCTGGCAGAAATATCCAGTAGTTCCAACTCAGCTCATTGGGGTATGTGATAAAAAGAGATGACTCCAAACAAGCACATAAAAATGAACTCTATAAAACCAAAATTCAAACAGTCAGGGATTAAACTTTGGCTCTACTTTTTTTTTT
>NW_010439835.1:0-262 GCF_000710305.1 Buceros rhinoceros silvestris | reverse complement strand
GCCCTTCTGTTCCCTTCAGAAGGGAGTCACCTTTGACAAGGACCTGTCACTTTTTCTTTGGGGAAGTAGTCTTGATGCCGGGCTTAGGCTAATCGACCTTGGCGACACTCCAGAGCTGGGTGAACCATCGCCCTCGTGACCAATCGGTTCCACTCACAGGGCCTCGTACCTGTTAGCGAGGGCACCTGGGAAGGGGGGGTTGCTGATGGGATGTGCTTGCTGCACCAGGCAGAAACTCGTCGCCATTGCCCCGTCCCTTTGG
>NW_010439834.1:0-262 GCF_000710305.1 Buceros rhinoceros silvestris | reverse complement strand
CCCTGCCACAGCAGCCTCTCGGTCAGCCTGGATCTCGTCATCTTGGCCAATGTATAGACCTTCCGCAGCCGCAAAGGGGGGTAAGCAACCAACTCCCCCCACCCCCGCTGCCTCCCCCCTGGGCACCAAGTGCTGCCTCCTGGTCTACTGCATCGGGTTCAACAGGTGACAGCGGGGACAGCGGGGACGTAACAGGGTGGGTAGCAACCACACACCCCCACGCACACCTATCCCTCCTCCAGGATCCACTACCTCCTGACGC
>NW_010439833.1:0-262 GCF_000710305.1 Buceros rhinoceros silvestris | reverse complement strand
TGAATTTCCTTCTTTCCCCTTAAACTCCTTCTGTGTCTGGGAAGACAGAGGGGATCGTTAAGGAATTCGAGAAGTTTTTACCTCGGGACCTCGACCCTTAACAGAAGAAAAGATAACGTTAGAGAGGCCTCTGTTGAGTTTGGGAAGCTAAAACGGTTTTAATAACCATAGAAAGATATTTTATACAGAAAAACAAAGAGGAGATTAACAAGTTTTATAAGATTAGAAAATTGGTGCAGCAAGGGTTAAACCATGGTTAAGG
>NW_010439832.1:0-262 GCF_000710305.1 Buceros rhinoceros silvestris | reverse complement strand
ACAGACACGCGTGTCCTGCCGCACGCACACGCGTGCATGGCGATGCACACACATGCACGGACACACACACGCGTGCACAATCACCCAGTGAAGCGTGTGTGAGGGTGTTGTCAGGGTCTTAATGACGTTTTGGGGTGTCCCTGTCCCCAGGAAGGGTTGGTGTCCCCGTCCCGGTGCTCCCCACGGCCACATCCCCCTGTGTCCGTGTCCTCCCCATGTGCCTGTGGCTGTCACTCGTTTCCGTGTCCTGTGTTCCCCGCGT
>NW_010439831.1:0-262 GCF_000710305.1 Buceros rhinoceros silvestris | reverse complement strand
GTCTCTGGTCTGTGTTTCTCAAAAGGCTTGGGTGCTCTTTGAGAAGATCAGTATTGCATGCTCTGCCTGCCAGATTGTTTGGGCTGTTTGAATTTCAGATGGAGGTGGTGTTTGCTGTACCTCGCTCCTGCTAGTCAGGGTCTCACCTTTTTCCTGCACGTAACAACTCAAATCCCTCGTTCACTTTTGTGATTGGCAGCGTGTGCGTGATCAGCAAGTCTGAGTTGAATTTCTTCTCCAAATAGCTGGAAACTAATTTGGG
>NW_010439830.1:0-262 GCF_000710305.1 Buceros rhinoceros silvestris | reverse complement strand
GTGCGGGGGGCTGTCCGTTTGCACCATCAGCGGGGCGAAGGCCTCCTTGCCCAGCCCGCCGCCCTCTGCGTCCTTCTTGCCTGGATCCTGCTCTTTCCTCCGTCCTTCCACCTTGTCCTTCTCCAGGCCTCGTGTGCCAAACAGGCCTTCCCCAGGACCCTCCCGGGGGGATGCACCATCCTTGACCTTCTCTGGGCTGCGCCTCTCCTTGCTCCGCTCCTCTGGGCACCGAGGGCTGCCGCGGGGCGTTGCGTCCTCCCCG
>NW_010439829.1:0-262 GCF_000710305.1 Buceros rhinoceros silvestris | reverse complement strand
CGGGGCGGGAGCCACTGAAGCTCTGCCGGGCCTGCAGTGTGCGCTGCACCACGTCCTTCCACTGGTCTTCCGAGATCTGGCTGGCCCAGTCAGGGATGCCCAGGGTGGGAAGCTTCACGCTGGCCATCGTCCTCTTCACCAGCTCCACATGCTCTGGAAACAGAGAAGGCGTAAGGCCACAGCCGAGCTCAGCGTAGGGCAGCCTGAAAGGCCCGGCCAGAGACGCCCTTACCTGCATCCATGGGGATGGAGCTGCGGCTGC
>NW_010439828.1:0-262 GCF_000710305.1 Buceros rhinoceros silvestris | reverse complement strand
AAACAAAATCAATTTAATTTAAAAAACAAAATCACTACCAATTCACAACAAAAGGATGTTAAACACATTTTCCCCCTACCCTTCCCTGCTTTCCTAGGCCCAGCTTTGCTAATTCCTCTCCTCAGTGCAGCACAGGTGGGGCAGATGATGGGCGTTACAGTCAGTCCCAGTCTGCTCCGTGTTGCTTTCTCGGCTCCTTCCTCCTCCAGGGAAACACTCCTCACAGTCCCTCCCTGTGGCAATGTGGTGTCTCTCATACTGG
>NW_010439827.1:0-262 GCF_000710305.1 Buceros rhinoceros silvestris | reverse complement strand
ATGGGTCGGCATGGTTCGTCAGTGAGCGAGACCACACCTGAACCCACGTGAGTGTTGGAGGGCCACGCAAGGCATGTTAGCCCGTGCCACTCCAGAATTCATTGCAAATACAGACATGACAAGACCTGCTGCTGTGCCTGGGCTTCTCACTGTTGACTGGCAATAATGGTTCTTGGTTTATCTTCCCACACACTTGTGCCAGAGGAGTGCTGATACCCTAACTCACGAGGGTCTATCTGATAGCGATGGCTTGCTTTTCTGC
>NW_010439826.1:0-262 GCF_000710305.1 Buceros rhinoceros silvestris | reverse complement strand
AAGGCGTGGTGAGGCGTGTAGCACCCGGTGAGAGGAAGACGGATGAGATCTGGCCCTGTGACTTGCACTAGCGCTCTGCAACCTGGTCCCTGAGTGTAGTTCGTGCTTTGAAGAATTCTCCAGACTGTATCAAATTCCCCGAAGAGTATGAAAGGCTTTTAAAGGAGAGAGAATCTGTGTTGAACTCAAAAGTAATGACACTCACCAATTCTTTTCTCCCCTGTTGTGTGCAATAGAGGGTCATTTTCTTCTGGGAATCCTG
>NW_010439825.1:0-262 GCF_000710305.1 Buceros rhinoceros silvestris | reverse complement strand
TGACTTCCTGCAGTCACTAAACAAGATCACCATGCTTGGGTTATAATTTCCTGCTCTTTTTCATCTCACTCTTTGGGAGGAGGAGGCCGCAGTGTGGTTTTTAGTGTGTTGTTAGACACCTGCATTCATAAAGATTCCCAACAGAGAGGGCAGCATCCTACTTGCATTGGGTTATTATGTGCATTGAATTAGTACAGGACCTATGCATCCAGGCTAACCCTAGGTCTTCAAGAAAGAGCTTAAATAACACATAAATGACATA
>NW_010439824.1:0-262 GCF_000710305.1 Buceros rhinoceros silvestris | reverse complement strand
CCAGCGGGGTCCCCAGCCCTGGCCACCAGGACAGTGCTCCACCAGGGCTGCCAGTGGCAATTTTGAGGGTGTTTCTCCAGCAAAGCAGCAAGTGGGAGATGTGTGGGGCTTGGATGCAAAGGGGAGACGTGGGCACCTCTGGGGGTTGCAGCCCTTGGGGGCAGCTGGGAGGGCAAGATAGAGCTGAATTGGCAGAGCTGGTGTTCCCATCGCCCCACCATGCTTATGGCTTGCTGTCACTCACCGGGTTCCGACGGGGACA
>NW_010439823.1:0-262 GCF_000710305.1 Buceros rhinoceros silvestris | reverse complement strand
TGCTGGGGCCCTGGGGTGCCGGGTGCTGCCGCTCTCTGGATGCCACTGCGAGGGCATGTAGCTCCCCATCGCGCAGCTCTCCAGGGTCCCGTCCAGGCTGGAGCAGCTGGTGCCCCGTGCCACCTGGCTCCCTGCGTGCCACCCAGCACCGCTTCTGGCCGTGTTTCCAGAGCCATCACCGAGGTGACTCCTGTTAGCAGCCGTGGCTGGAAACCAGCACAAAAGCTGAGTCAGCGCGTCCGGGGTCTGAGTCACGGGGGAG
>NW_010439822.1:0-262 GCF_000710305.1 Buceros rhinoceros silvestris | reverse complement strand
ACAGGAACCTTCCTGGAGGTCCCTGCACTCCAGTGGTCCTGGGAGAGGGGTGTGAGATCCTTGCTCTTCCACTCCATGTCTCTGTGTTCTGTATACATTGACTACTCTGCTGATGACCATTGACCAAAGCAAGCAAGCACCGTAGGGAGCCAAGCCCTGTGTGAGACCCCAGGTGCCAGGCACTGGAGCAGTGGCCTGGAGCAATAGCAGTGTCCCGAGGGGAGATGCCCCCAGCACCTGCCCCCAGCTTTCTCAGAGGAAA
>NW_010439821.1:0-262 GCF_000710305.1 Buceros rhinoceros silvestris | reverse complement strand
TAATAGGAAAGATTTATTGTTATTTTCTCTCTCAAAAAATGAATAAAAGTATGGAAGAAAACTAGGTATTGTAGTTTTTTCTTGGCAACTTGCTTCCAAATCTTCCCAGTGTTCTATAACGGCCTTGCTTGTCACCTCATCTTGAATTTACATGTTTTGGGATGAAGAAATGTGAGAAATATCTCTTGCCTTTTTTGAAATAATTGAATAAGCATGGAAAATAATTTCATCTCCGTCAAAGAACAGGGTTCTTCAGACTCCA
>NW_010439820.1:0-262 GCF_000710305.1 Buceros rhinoceros silvestris | reverse complement strand
GCTGGGGGCCGGGGGAAAGTTGGGCTTGGTAGAGAATGAACGGCAGCGTGGGAGGGAGAGAGAAACGGCGGGGTGGGGACTGGAAAGGGAGCAGGGAGGGAAGAAGAGGGAGGTTTGGCGTTCAAAAGTAAAGGCCCACCTGGCTGGTGGGGCCTGGGGAGTAGGCAGGGAGGGAGAAGGATGTTCAGGGGAGTGAGAGGGAGTAAAGAGGAGTTATTGCATGCCGCAGCGGGCGGCGGTTGTGCCGGGACTGTGGATCTCC
>NW_010439819.1:0-262 GCF_000710305.1 Buceros rhinoceros silvestris | reverse complement strand
GTCTAATAGGCTCTGAATGGGAACTAAGATAATTTTTCTCTATCATTTTGTTTACAGGCCAAGCAGATCTCATGTGATAGGGGAGGTGTTATTTCTGTAAGTTAAAAACCAGGAGAGTGTCTCTTTGCTCTTGTATGTGCAGAAACTACATTTCTGGCAAGGTGTGAATTGAAAGGGCACCCTAGTGAAAAGCTGGAAGAGCGAACTCTAAAGACAAATTATTTTCTGAAGATTATTCCTTAAATCATAGAATCATCTGTTT
>NW_010439818.1:0-262 GCF_000710305.1 Buceros rhinoceros silvestris | reverse complement strand
AAACTGACAAATATAAGCAAATAAGTGATTTTTCTGTTTAAAACACTCTTGTTAGAAATAGGAGTTAATTTTCAAGTCCAGGTTTCCCAAAACCTGGGAAAGCTACACATTTTCCTTCTCTGGGGACACAACAACAAATTCAGTTTTAAAGTGACATTTGTAGCCTGACACATGCAAGAGTGCACTCACTTTTTATCAGCCCCTGTCCGTTCTAAATCTGCCCTTTCCTTTCCTCATTTTCTTGGGTACTGTCGCGGAGGCA
>NW_010439817.1:0-262 GCF_000710305.1 Buceros rhinoceros silvestris | reverse complement strand
GGAGAGAGACTTACGGATTGGAAAAGAAAAACTGCTTTAATGGAGAAAAAAATTCTATATATGCAATACAAATATTGAACTTAACCCCGCCCCCAGTGGCAATCACACCACTGTCACCACTGATACTGTGGGCAGACACAAGGGAAGTCCCAGACTGGGCTCGGTGACGGATGGAACAGGATTCAGGAATGCACAGAAGGCAGAATGGACAGAGTCATCTTCAGATTGAATGAAGAGGGCTTGACCCTTGTGGTCCCTCAGC
>NW_010439816.1:0-262 GCF_000710305.1 Buceros rhinoceros silvestris | reverse complement strand
CCCCCTCCCGCTCGTTGGTCGGCAGCTTCCCGCGCAGACAAGGGGACAACCAAGTTTTTGGTGGCCCCAAGTCGCTGGCACATCACAGAGGCACCGAAGGCTTTTCTCCATCCTCATCCTCCACACGGAGCCGGGTCTGCAGCCACACACGGGGCCAGGGTGAAGAGAGGGAGTTTTCCTCATCCTCCAGTCCCCTTCCCAAAACCAGCCCAGGGCACGAGAGCGACGGGGGCAGCTGGGAGGGGAAAAGCTGCTCCGTCCC
>NW_010439815.1:0-262 GCF_000710305.1 Buceros rhinoceros silvestris | reverse complement strand
AAAGCCACGGGCGATGGCGAGCGGGATCAGGTGCAAACGGCAGCGAACCCTTCCACCGCCACGGCACGCACCCTTACACACCTATTCCAGCATTGCTCCCCGCTTTCCCACGCATTTCCTTCTTCCCAGCGCTGCCCTTTCTCTCCAAGGCTGCGCAAGGCGCTTCGAACCCCGGTTCCCCCCTTTTTCCCCCCATCTGTGGGAAGTGATGCAAAAGCTCACCGTGGCGAGCGACCACAACAAAACCCCTCGGAAAAAAAAC
>NW_010439814.1:0-262 GCF_000710305.1 Buceros rhinoceros silvestris | reverse complement strand
GGGCCTGGCCCGGCAACCCGTCCTCCGCCAGCCGCGCAGGGCCCAGGCGGCGAGGCCCTCGTCCTGGCGGCTGTGGTTTCTGACACGATGGAAAACCCTCCTCGGCTCGCAGCGAAGGTCTGAGCTGAGGATTATTTTGGAGCTGGTCTTTAACTGCTCATTGGAGGTGGCTTTGGGGGTAAAAAAAGGAAAATAACAAAAATCATAGAAAGGTTTTGGGTTGGAAGGGACCTTAGAGGTTGTCTGGTTCCAGCCCCCAAAT
>NW_010439813.1:0-262 GCF_000710305.1 Buceros rhinoceros silvestris | reverse complement strand
TGTTCCCAGAGCACGACACACAGACACGGGTCCCTCCTTCATTGGAGCCGCCTCTGCAGGAGCCAGGCTGACACCTCCAGGCTGTTCCTCCCTGCAGTCCATTGCTCCTCCTCCTCCTCCTCCTCCTCCTCGCCCCAGCACGCCTCGGGAGCTGCTCGGTTTTTGGCGTAGCCAGAGGCAGTAACCCAGGAGCGCAGTGGTGGGGGGTCTCACAGGCTCTGCCCAGGGCATGGGGGTTTTAGGGTGGGTGGAGAAGTGGGAG
>NW_010439812.1:0-262 GCF_000710305.1 Buceros rhinoceros silvestris | reverse complement strand
CTTACAGTCAGCTCCCCCTACTGCGGAGGACAACTCCCATTGCTCCCCCAGACACAGGGAGAAGGAAAACCTCTGGTAAAACATCCTTGCCATTGTCTGTGCTGAGAGCAAACAGCACAAAGAAAAATACAAAACAAAACAGGAAAATCGAACAAAACAAACAAACAAACGGAGAAGTGCAGCAGTGATTTAGCGAAACGGAATTCATTCCACTTAACACACCTGCTCTTTGTTGTCAGTGAAGGAGCAAGAGCAAAATAAC
>NW_010439811.1:0-262 GCF_000710305.1 Buceros rhinoceros silvestris | reverse complement strand
AGGGGTCTGGCACCCACATACCCAAGGGTCTGGGGTCCTGCCCACACACCATCTGGCACCCACATACTCAGGGACTGGCGTCCTCTGCCCCCCCAGTCTGGCACCCACATACCCAGGGCTCTGGGACAACCCGCACCCCTTCAGCTCTAGCACACCAGGGGTCCAGCATTCCCCACCCTGGGCTCCAGCATCCCACCGCCCCAGGGCCCAGCACCCCCCACCCTGGGCTCTAGCCAACCACGGGCGCTGGGGCCTTTGGCGT
>NW_010439810.1:0-262 GCF_000710305.1 Buceros rhinoceros silvestris | reverse complement strand
GGCGGGAGCCGTGAGCAGGTGGCATGCTTTCCTCTCCCCCGCATCCCCCGTGGGTAAATCCCATCAGCAGCTACCCTAAACCGCCCCACGCCAGCCCTAATCCCATGTGGGGAGACGCCATCAGCTCCCGTCAGCCGGGCCAGGGACGGAGCGTGCCGGGAGGGTCACCCCTGTCTCCTGCAGAGCCCGGGGGACAGCAGGGATGGCGCTGGGCACTGGCCCGGGAAGGGGAGCAGGGCGGTGGGAAGGGGCCGCCTGTCTC
>NW_010439809.1:0-262 GCF_000710305.1 Buceros rhinoceros silvestris | reverse complement strand
TGCCCTGTACTCAGCACATCGTGGAATAGACTGATGGACCTTGCTAACACACCAACCCTCAAGCACTGGCATGTTGCCCCATGGCTTATACCCAGCAAGCCTGGCTTTACCCCTTTCCCCCTTCAAAACTACTATAAAGCTCTTTCAGTGAGCCCTGCCAACTGCTGTGAAAAGATTCTGTCCCCTGCTGAGAAAGGTGTGACCCATCTGTCACACCGGTCATGAAGCCAGGTATGGATCAGCTGGGTCTGTCTGTTTATTC
>NW_010439808.1:0-262 GCF_000710305.1 Buceros rhinoceros silvestris | reverse complement strand
TGCTGCTGGGGGACAAGAGGCAGCGGGGACTGGGCCGTGCTGGGGGATCTCAAACCCAACCCAAACGATTTGGTGATTTCGTGCACGGTCTGTGCTGACCTTCGTGCCTTCCCCTCGGTAAGCAGATGATAAACCCCAGTGACCGTAACCGCCACCTCTCTCTCACCCCCAGGCCGCTGGTTAACCAGAAAGCAGCCACTGTTGGGCAACACTTCACGCCTCACTGGACGCTCCTTCCACTTCCTCCGTCGCTGAGATCCAA
>NW_010439807.1:0-262 GCF_000710305.1 Buceros rhinoceros silvestris | reverse complement strand
CACCTCCAGAGACGCACGCTAGCTCCTCTGCAGCCACTGGCTGAGCTGGCCCAGCCAGGTCACCCCTCACCACCAGCAAACAGACCCCTGGAGCCAGGATGAAGCAGCACCCACAGGGAGGCTGGATGCAGGGGAGTCCTCCGGCAACCACATGGGGCTGGCAGAGCTGCCCGCGGGCCTCATGCCCTGGCTTTGACACAGGGGTGATGGATACGTTGGTGGCCACTCTTCGTCGAGAGGGGCGACCGGCACTGGCGAAGAC
>NW_010439806.1:0-262 GCF_000710305.1 Buceros rhinoceros silvestris | reverse complement strand
ATGTATTTCTTTCCCAGCCATTCCCATCCTCTTTGAAGTTTTGTGGGCTTTGTTATTTCTTTGGTTTGTTTTCTTTTTGTCTCCTTTTGTGGGGGAGTGTACAGTGGGGAGTGGGCTTCTTCCCTCAGGGACTTGCTACTGCTAGTTTTCTATTTCTTGTTAATTTCTGGCTAAGATTAGTAGAGAAAAAGAAGGTGTAGAGGTTGACTGGACTTCTCAGTCCAGGAGAGTGAAGAAAAATCTTTTAATGAGAAAAAAAAAA
>NW_010439805.1:0-262 GCF_000710305.1 Buceros rhinoceros silvestris | reverse complement strand
ATCCCACCCCGCCGGGGAGCCTCTGCCCTGGCACCAGCTCAGGACCCTGCTCGGCAGTCCAGGATCAGCCGGCTCAGCGCGGGGTTCCCCACATAACGATGGCTCTGAGAGCGCCAGGGTGGCTTCTCCCCCTCTCCAGGTCTTCTCCCTGTTTACCGCCCCCATCTCGGCCTTCCCAGCATAGTCAGGGGTGGGGGGGGCGCTGGGATCAGGTCCCCGGGTCATCCCGGCAGCTTGCTGGGACCTACAGCTCGCCTCAGGA
>NW_010439804.1:0-262 GCF_000710305.1 Buceros rhinoceros silvestris | reverse complement strand
GAGCAGCGGAGCCCTTGACCAGCAGCAGGGATGGCAAGTGGGGAGGGCTGGGGCGGCAGGAGGCAGTTGGAATTCGTCGTGTGTCCCCAAGCTGCTGTCACCTCCCTCCCCAGGCTCTGGGGTGCCAATCTGCGCCCCCAGCTCCACGCCAGCCGGGGGATAATGCACCCAGGTGGGTGCAGATGGGTGCCCATCACACGCCCAGGCGATGGGGGGGTCCAAACCCGCCCCGCTGCTGCCCACCCCTCACCTCTCTATTCCT
>NW_010439803.1:0-261 GCF_000710305.1 Buceros rhinoceros silvestris | reverse complement strand
AGGCAGGAGGGCAGAGAGGGCGGTGCGGGGCGTGGGGTTCAGCACCCCCAGCAAAAGGGTGGGCAAGGAAAAACCCCTCGGGCCGAGCTGCATCATGCAGCGGCAAATAAAAAGTCAGGGGTGTCGCGTGCCATCGCCAGGCAAGAACGACAGCAGAGCAGAGCTGCCCAGCGAGGACAGCCCCACGTCCCCCAGTCCTTTCCCCCCGCAGAGGATCCTGCAGACAGACTGAGGACATCACAAGGTACCACGGGTGGAGGC
>NW_010439802.1:0-262 GCF_000710305.1 Buceros rhinoceros silvestris | reverse complement strand
CCACCCAGAGAGAGGCTACACATTGCAAAGGAAGATTGTCCCAAAGAGGTTAAAAGAACTGTGTTTTTCATCTGGGTTTATTCCTTACACACGCACCCTAACCCACCCCTGTTCAGGCACGGACTGCGTGTGTGAGCTTGTGGTGACTGGGGACGTGGATGGTGAGGGAGGAAAATATGTATATATATATATATATACCTATTCATGTATTTAACACCACTGTTCTCTCTTTTTTCTTTCTGTCCTACCTGAATTTAAGTGA
>NW_010439801.1:0-261 GCF_000710305.1 Buceros rhinoceros silvestris | reverse complement strand
CCCCACTCCCACACTTCGCCTTTCAGGACAAGCCCAGCACAGCACCAGAAGTTGTGGATGTGCGGCTGGGCAAGGGAGTTGAAATACTGCTGGTCCCTCAGTAAGCCAGCGGTGCTCAGCATGTACCAGGGCTTCGACAGCCAGGTGGTATGTGGCCAAGCGAGTGATTGTATTATAAATACAGGATTTGAGAGAAGTGATTCAGGTTTCCACTAGAAACAGTAATTCTGGCATTTGTGAACCGAGGAATATTTGTCTTTG
>NW_010439800.1:0-262 GCF_000710305.1 Buceros rhinoceros silvestris | reverse complement strand
CCCTCGCTTGTGCCCGGAGCGGATGGCAGATGCGGAGTTTCCCTCAGCGCTGAGCCTCTGGGGAGCCGTCCCCTGACCGCTTCCCCCCCCCGGGCGCTCTGCCGTCCTGCAGGTGTCACACTTCACCCAGACACCGAGGGACGCTGCGTCCCACGGCAGCGACTGCGAGAAAAAAAAAGGCGTTTATTACGTAAAAGAGAAGGAAAGGGATCTTAATGTTACTCGGGGCTGTGACCAAGGAGGTGCACAATGTCGCTTTATG
>NW_010439799.1:0-261 GCF_000710305.1 Buceros rhinoceros silvestris | reverse complement strand
ACTTCAATTTACCAGATGTCTTCTGGAAATACCATAGAGCAGAGTGGAAACAGTCTAGAAGGTTCCTGGACTGTGCGGAAGACAACTTTCTGACACAGCCGGTGAGCAAGCCAGCGAGGGAAGGCTCGCTGCTAGTTCTGCTGTTTGTGAACAGAGAAAGACTCTTCTTCCATTCATCGAGTGACAGAACAAGAGGAAATGGCCTCAGACTGTGCCAGTAGAGATCTAGATTAGATATCAAGAAGAACTTCTTTACAGAGA
>NW_010439798.1:0-262 GCF_000710305.1 Buceros rhinoceros silvestris | reverse complement strand
CTCTGTAACACACAACAAGAAACTTAAACGCAAGGGGAGTGGCATCGACGGGCTGATGAGCTGAAAGAGCAACAAAACTGGAGACATTTGTATTGTGCTACAGCAAATTGCTCTGAACAAATGTGCAAAATTAATATAAAGATAACGCTGAGCATTGGAAATAATGAAATAGGTGTGTACTCACAGTGGACAAGATGAGAAGGTGAGGAAAAGCCATCCTCTGAAAGAGCGGCTGGGATGGCTGGGGGTGGAAAAAAAAACA
>NW_010439797.1:0-261 GCF_000710305.1 Buceros rhinoceros silvestris | reverse complement strand
CAAGAACAGCAATTAAAGAACAAGGCCTACTGATTCTTAGAAACATGACAGGAAACTATAGAGCTTTAAATTAGAAAGTAAACTCTGCTCCATTTTTTCATTTTATTGGAACATCACTACAGTTTTCATACTAAAAACCCTTGCCATTCTCTCACTTGGGGCAGGAAGGCCTTTTTTGTCTTGGACTGAGGAACCGCCACTGAACGAAGACTCACAGACATCTGAAGCAGCACTAGAGTCATCAGTAATTTGATCTTCAGA
>NW_010439796.1:0-261 GCF_000710305.1 Buceros rhinoceros silvestris | reverse complement strand
CATCCATAAAGATATAGAGATGCGTTAAGTGAAGCAGAATATCCAGTTACATTAACACAGGACATTCCATTCCACCAAGTCTCATCTGTCGGGGCACAAAATCTCGTGGGCAGTGGAGTCATGTACTGCTGGACAGCTTGTGCCTGCTCGTGATCAACTACTTCTGCAAAACAGATGAGAAACCGTTATCAAAACCAAATATCCTGCAGCACAACAGTCGGGGGTCTCAGTGGAAACAGTCTACTGCGTCTTCCTCCAATG
>NW_010439795.1:0-262 GCF_000710305.1 Buceros rhinoceros silvestris | reverse complement strand
GGGAGGTGACCCAGGGGGTGGAGGAGGTCAATGGGGGCGATGACGTCACCGCGGTGGGCGTGGCCAGTGTGGGCGTGGCCTGAGGGACCCCCCCCAACCCCCAAGGAGAACATCCATCGCAGAACCCACCAATGGGTGGAGGAGGTCGAGGGGGGCGTGGCCAATGAGAGGGCGGGTCATGTGGTCAGTGACATCATCATGGTGGGCGTGGCCAGTGTGGGCGTGGCCTCGCGGACCCCCAACCCCCCCCGAACCACCTAGA
>NW_010439794.1:0-262 GCF_000710305.1 Buceros rhinoceros silvestris | reverse complement strand
CTGGAGGTGGATGGAGAAGGTTGGAGGTGGAGGGAGATGGACATGGGGAGATGACGGGAGAGGTGGGTTACTGGAGGAGCCCGGGCTGGGTGGATGGAGCAGGCCGTGGATGGGCAGGTGGTGGCTGGATGAAGACTATGGATGGAGAAGGGCGTGGACAGACAGATGGAGAAGACAACTGGCTGGAGAAGGACGGCTGGACGGACAGACAGGCGGAGGGATCCTCAGCAGAGCGAAGTGTTGGTGGGAGAACTCCTGGTTG
>NW_010439793.1:0-261 GCF_000710305.1 Buceros rhinoceros silvestris | reverse complement strand
GTTATACCTGCTCTTTCTGCTGGTTCAGAATCACATGGCACAGACTGGTGACAAAGTTCAGGAGGCAGCTTCTCATAGGTACCTGCAAGGGAAACAGGAGAAATCTAGTGATTTCAAGAACCAGATGGTGAAGCTGTTAAATTTCCTAACATACCTACAGACTCGGTTTGCTTTTACATGACTTTACTGTCAGGAACTACACCAACTACCGTGGCTTTTTCTTCTTCTTCCAAGGATTAGTTTTTCGATAAATGAATTTAC
>NW_010439792.1:0-261 GCF_000710305.1 Buceros rhinoceros silvestris | reverse complement strand
AGCGGCCACGGTGGCTGGCTATGTAGCTGTAGTGTTTGTGGATGGAGCTGGAGTGGCTGCAGCGCTCTTTGTGGGAGTTGGAGCAATGGTAGTGCTCTTTTTGAGCAAAGGAGAGAGAAAGGGAATGAGGGTGAGAGACTTATGGATTGGAAAAAAAATGAAAACTGCTTAATGAAATTATTAATAATAAAATAAAATATATACAAATGTATATTAAAAAATGTATACTTCCCTGATGGCAATCACATCACCATCACCACT
>NW_010439791.1:0-262 GCF_000710305.1 Buceros rhinoceros silvestris | reverse complement strand
TGCGGAAGGAGCGTGTTGCCGGGGCTGTTGCTCCAGCGGGTGGAAGGGGCTTTTCCAGCCATTGCCCATCTCCAGCACCGTTTCTTCCTGTGGGTGGCTGGGGCTTTGCTGGTGTCCTGACGGGAGCTGAAGTCCCAGGAGTGACTTACCAGGGCTGAGCTTGAGGGTTTAAACCAGTTCACCTCCCCAGTGCAGGGACAGCCCGGCTTCCACTCGCAGCCTGCCTGGGGTTTGCCACCTGTTTTGCTGCAGGCTGCGGCCA
>NW_010439790.1:0-262 GCF_000710305.1 Buceros rhinoceros silvestris | reverse complement strand
CCCCCCACCCCCCGCCCCCCGCTCTGCCAGCCCGGTGCTTTTGGGGGGCGGCTGGAGCGGGGTGGGAGCAGGGAGGGGGCCAGGGCTCCGCTGCCCCCCCCGGTCCGTGGGGCTGCAGACAAAGAGGGGCCGGGATTTGGGCATCGCCCACCAGAACAAAGGACCGAGCAGCAGCCCTGGCTGCGCCCTGCGGAGGAGAACCGGGAGCTTCGGCTCCCCCCAGGCTGATCCCCGTTGCAAACGGGTGTTTAGGGGGACCCCA
>NW_010439789.1:0-261 GCF_000710305.1 Buceros rhinoceros silvestris | reverse complement strand
CCCGTGTGTGGGGCTCTCTGCAATTGCCAGCTCAAGGGCATGGATGATGGAGGGTGTGGAAGAGCAGGAAACAGCAGTGAAGACGCCAGATAGGGTAAAGAAAACCACACCAAATTCCTACGTGCCCCAGTCACGTTCTGCCTAGCACAAGCCCACAAGCTCCTAAAACTTTCTGCTTTGCTCTCTTTTGGGAATACTCCAGGGAAGACTTTCAGAAGCATCTGAAAAACGCATCCTTCATGAGACAGAGCACAAAGTGAT
>NW_010439788.1:0-261 GCF_000710305.1 Buceros rhinoceros silvestris | reverse complement strand
GTAATTCGCGCTGCTGCCTCGTACTTACCGCCTATCGCGTCGGCTTTGATGGTCTCCGCCGCGGCGCTGGAGGCGACTGGGGAGGTGCCAGCGGCGGTGAAGAAGAGAAGAAAGGAAATGGAAAGACAGGGGGAGTAAAGACCAGAGCACTGGAGGAGAGGATCGAAATGAAGAAGGAGGAGAGAAAGGAGACGTAAGAAAGATGAAAAAGACAGAGGAAAGAGGAGATAGTATAAAGAGACTAAAACAATACTTTGTTTT
>NW_010439787.1:0-260 GCF_000710305.1 Buceros rhinoceros silvestris | reverse complement strand
TCAACAAGAGTAAGTGCAAAGTCCTGCACCTTGGAAAGAATAAGCCCAAGACACCAGTACAAACTGGGGCTGATGAGCTAGAAGGCAGCTCTACAGGAAGGAATTTGGTGGATAGCATGCAAACTATGAGCTAGCAACGGTCCTTTGCAGAAAGAGTACCAAGAGCCTCCTGGGCTGCATTAGGATGAATATTGCCAGCTGATCCTTCCCCTCTACACAGCACTGGGTAAGGCCACATCTGGAGAGCTGGGTCCAGTGCT
>NW_010439786.1:0-261 GCF_000710305.1 Buceros rhinoceros silvestris | reverse complement strand
CACATCTTTTAAATACCTCCAAGGATGGGGATTCAACCACTTTCCCGGACAGGCTGCTCCAATGCTTCACAACCATTTCAGAGAAGAATTTTTTCATAATGTTCAATCTAAACCTTTCCTAGAGCAACTTGAGGACATTTCCTCTTGTTATTTAGGAGATGAGACTGAAACCCATATTGCCTCAACTGCATTTCAGGTAGCTGTAAAGAGCAATAAGGTCCCCCCTCAGTCTCTTCTTCTCCAGGCTAAACAAACCCAGTT
>NW_010439785.1:0-261 GCF_000710305.1 Buceros rhinoceros silvestris | reverse complement strand
GAAACAGGGGATTTAGTGCAATCAAAGTTGCCCAGTGCTCCAACTGACCAAAATTAATGACAGGACTGGGTGTCAGTTGGGAATCTATCACTACACAACAGATTCCTGAACACTGAAGCACACTCTTTAGGGCAGGTGAACCTCAGCGTGCACACCCTGACTCGTACAAGAGAGAATCTCCTACTTATGGGTACCAAAAGGGTCACTCATCATCTAGGGGATGAGGGCTCAGTCAGTCCCAGGAGACACACTTGGATGGTG
>NW_010439784.1:0-261 GCF_000710305.1 Buceros rhinoceros silvestris | reverse complement strand
TCCTTTTGCACCCAGACAAGGGGTGGGGGCATTCCCCCAGCCATGGAGCCAAAATCTTAAACCACCACAACTTACAAAAAGAGGGAAAAAAACCCAAACTCATCCTTTCCCCAGGGGAAGGGACACGGGTGGAGGTTGCAGGGAGGGCTTTTCAGGGCAGTGTAGGGAGCAGGGCTGTCCCAGAACAGTGCCCTTGGGATGGGCAAAGGGACAGAGCTGCTTCCCCGCACCAGAGCAGCGTGGGCCGGGCAGCTCCAGCCT
>NW_010439783.1:0-261 GCF_000710305.1 Buceros rhinoceros silvestris | reverse complement strand
GGGGCGGGGGAAAGCCCAACACTTTCTTTTTCTGGAATCTGATGGTAAGAACTACTGCATGTCTGGAGCATTGTGTCAGCTCTACATTTGTGAAGACTGATACACTGTCAATACAAGTAAGAGTCAAGTTCAGAGCTAAAGCTGTTGTCAGTTCTAGGGGGTATCACGCAGCACCATGTGAGTGCCTTGGGAGTTGCTACCTTGTCGCTTGCACTAGTGGCTGGGGGTTGTGGGGGGGGAAAGGTTCCCGCTTCCCCTCGC
>NW_010439782.1:0-261 GCF_000710305.1 Buceros rhinoceros silvestris | reverse complement strand
AACCCCGCCCCTCCCCGGGGGCCCTACACCCCCGCCAGTGCCACCCAACAGACCATGTCACCGGGTTCAGCCATGTCCCAGGAGTGGGAACTCCCCACAGGCATTGGGGCACACTGGGCCCGTTACCTCCTCTGCGACCTGGAAGGCGCCGTCCCAGCAGCTCTTGTAGCAGATCAGCAGATACTGGGGGAGAGGACAGCGGCCACACAGTGAGAGCAGCGGGCTCAAACCTGCCTCCGGAGTGCAGAGCCCCGAGCAATG
>NW_010439781.1:0-261 GCF_000710305.1 Buceros rhinoceros silvestris | reverse complement strand
GAGGTCAACAATTAGCCCCTGGGGGTTACTCGAGGTCAAACTCTCTCTTGGGGACCCCCGGGTTTATTTGAGGTCACCCAACTAGCTGCTGTCCCCCCAGTCCCTGTGGCTGGTTCCCCGGAGCGTCACTAGTGGTTAACTCTTTCCTGGCCAGTAGCCCTGGTCTGCACCTTCCCTTTGTGGCTTTTCTGCCATCACCCTCCCGGTGACCCTTCCTGCCCTCAGCTCCTCTCTTGGCCCATCTGGCTTGACCTGCTGCCT
>NW_010439780.1:0-261 GCF_000710305.1 Buceros rhinoceros silvestris | reverse complement strand
AAGGGCTGCAGGAGAAGTGATCTGGAAGAACCTGTTTCCCATTCTTCTGAATTTGTTTTTATGGCTTCTGTCCAAAGCTTTGGATGAAGTGAAATGCAATGACGAATGAGAACTAGTGGGGTCCTACAACAACTGCTGAGGTCTCAAAATACAGACATGCTCTTGGTTGCCTAACCATAGGCATGGGCTGCTAATGCAAAGACAAAATTAGTAACAGTACCTTAGCGTCTGACTAAATCGACTTCTAACAGTATGGGAAAT
>NW_010439779.1:0-261 GCF_000710305.1 Buceros rhinoceros silvestris | reverse complement strand
CTACCAGACCAGTCATTGTATTGTAGAAGTTTATCAAGCTGGTCAAGCATGATTTCCCCTTAGTGAAGCCATGCTGACAACTGGTGATTTTTCTCATTCATGTTCCTGGAAATAGTTTCCAGAATTAGCTGCTCCATCAGTTTCCCAGGGATAGAGGTAAGGCTGACAGGCTTGTAATTCTCTCCTTCTTGCCCTTCTGGAAGATAGAAATGACATCTAGTCACTTCTAGCTTTCCTCTAGTCTTCAGGCACTTCTTCCAG
>NW_010439778.1:0-261 GCF_000710305.1 Buceros rhinoceros silvestris | reverse complement strand
GAGTAGATTAAACTATCTGCATTTCAGATAAAACACCAGAAAGAACTTTGCTTTGAAGCAGCTCCTGCAGCCCTGGAGGTCAGCTGCATCTGAGTGCAGGTAAAGGACTAGCAGTGAAGCTGCTCTTGGCTTAGATGTCTTCCCCGCCATCAGAATCAGGTGGATGTTCAAGTGCTCTGCAGCCACTGGCACACAGGCTCAGACCTCAAAAGGATTAGATGCCAACCAGAGGTACCCAGGAAACTCATAAATACCTAGCAG
>NW_010439777.1:0-261 GCF_000710305.1 Buceros rhinoceros silvestris | reverse complement strand
CTGACCCCTCATGACTACCTTCAGCTCTTCACTCATCTCTATGTCTCTACCACACCTGGTCATCTCAGGGCCATGGTGATGGTGGTAATACCCAACCCTCCGTGCCCATGTCCGTCTCCACGTCCCCACCACATTTGACCACCCCATGCACACCCCCTTGTCCCCACCACACTTGAACATATCATGGCTGTGGTGGCGGTGGTGGTGGGAATACCCAACTCTCCATGTCCTCCCCACCACATCTGACCTTCCACATCCATC
>NW_010439776.1:0-261 GCF_000710305.1 Buceros rhinoceros silvestris | reverse complement strand
TGATCATCATTGTGGCCCTCCTCTGGCCCTGCTTGAGCAGGTTCATGTCTGTCTTATGCTGGGGGTCCCAGACTTGAACTCGCTACTCCTTGCAACATCTCACCAGAGCAGAGTGGAGGGAAAGAATCAACTTCCTCAACCTGTTAGCCATATTCCTGTTAATGCATCCCAGGATATTGTTGGTTTTCTGGACTATGACCACGCATTGCTCATATTCAGTTTTTCATCCGCCAACACTCCCAAGTTCTTCTCCACAGGACT
>NW_010439775.1:0-261 GCF_000710305.1 Buceros rhinoceros silvestris | reverse complement strand
GGGGACACACCGGGTGACACCGGGGTGCCGTGTCCCTCCCCCCCCGCAGCATCTCGCTGAACACCCTGACGCTCAGCGTGCGCAGCGAGAAGGTTTACACCCGCCACGGCGTCCCCATCTCCGTCACCGGCATCGCCCAGGTACCGGCCGTGTCCCCGCCTTGTGTCCCCGTCCCGTCCCTCCCGCCACCGGGTCCCCGCGCCTGCCACCGCCCTCCCCGGCAGCACCGGGTGCGGCCCCTTTTAACTGCTGCTGAAGTGG
>NW_010439774.1:0-261 GCF_000710305.1 Buceros rhinoceros silvestris | reverse complement strand
CCAGGCTGGGGTGTTGGACCCTGAGAAATGATGTGGTAGGTGGCAGACATCACCATGACCTCACGTTGTGGTAGCCAGTGCAGGAGGGCTTGTCCTGAGCTCTTCCCAGGTAAACTGGAGCTCTGGGGAATGCATCATCAGCTCAGCGAATACCAGTTCAGGAGAGAAGAACCTGCTCCAGAACAGACGCTCGTGCCACCGTGGCTCGTACCAGGAATTGGCACCAGTCCGGGCACCGTTACACTGAGAGAGGTGTCCAGA
>NW_010439773.1:0-261 GCF_000710305.1 Buceros rhinoceros silvestris | reverse complement strand
TCCCGCGGAGCCCGGGGTGAGAGATGTGTGACCTTGATAACAATGTCCGTGCTCGGGGGAAACCTCACGAGAGGCTGGTTTTTTTGTATGTGTGCAGGCTTCATACCAACCCTTGGACCGTTTTCCACCCCAGCTGTTTGTAGCACCTTTGGGAACAGTTTGTATAAGGAAAAATCTCTCTCTCTCTATATATATATTTTACTTGGCCTGAGCACTGTTGATGATTCCTTGTGTTTCAGGCTTTGCTCTTGTACGTGTGCG
>NW_010439772.1:0-261 GCF_000710305.1 Buceros rhinoceros silvestris | reverse complement strand
TTGAACCGAAATCGCCGCCTCTAAGCCCTTTTTTTTTGCTCTAACCCGAGGCCCCCAAATCGGGTTTCTGTCCGAATTTCGCACCTCCCTCCCCCCCCGGTCCGGGACTGTTGGTGCCCCTAAACGGGGTTTTTTTCGGCGTAAAGCGGGGGCGGTTTGGGGGTTTTGGGGCTGTCGGAGCCGCGGGCGCGTTTTTGGGGTGCAAAGCGGCACTTTTGGGGCCGACGATGGGGCGGAAAGCGCAGAAATGGCAAGCGGAGG
>NW_010439771.1:0-261 GCF_000710305.1 Buceros rhinoceros silvestris | reverse complement strand
TTATCAGAACCCTCCTGCTCCGTGTTGTGGTTTTGAGACCAGCTCCTGGTATCTATTGATTTGTAGGACAGGCAAAATGAAAACGAAATGCAGCCATCAACAAGACATGTACATTTCTGGCTATTGTGGGTTTTGAATGAAAATCATCTAAAATATGAACCAAGAGGCTCAGAAACCAGAAATCAAACAAAAAAGCCCAAATGTATCACTTTTGAAAAGCCTTATGTTGTTTTCTAAGTGAGCCTCATGATTTTTCTTGGC
>NW_010439770.1:0-261 GCF_000710305.1 Buceros rhinoceros silvestris | reverse complement strand
GGGTGCTCGGCTTTATGGTAGCTCACCGGCCCCCTCCGGCTCCCGGAGTCGCCGATGGCCCGGTCGTGGTTATCGGTATCTTCGTACACGGGACGAAAATCCTCCGTTCCGGGAGAGAAAGGGTTAAGAGCGGAGAGAAGAAAGAAAGAAAAAAATTGTGGGACCTTTGGTGTTTGAAAAGTAATAGTGAGTATCTAATAACATAAAAAGTACCAAAACGTTGATTAATTATTTATTAATAATGATAAATTATACAAGTGA
>NW_010439769.1:0-261 GCF_000710305.1 Buceros rhinoceros silvestris | reverse complement strand
CTCTGCCCTTGTGAGACCCTACCGCAGTATAAGAAAGACACGGACCTGTTCGAGTCAGTCCAGAGGAGGGCCACGAAAATTATCAGAGGGCTGGAGCACCTCTGTTTTGAAGACAGGCTAAGACAGTTGGAGTTGTTCAGTTGGAGAAGAGGAGGCTTAGGGGAGACCTTCTAGCAGTCTTCCAGTACCTAAAGGGAGCCTACATGAAAGCTGGAGGGAGGGTATATAGGACAAGGGGGAATGGCTTTAAACTGAAAGAGG
>NW_010439768.1:0-261 GCF_000710305.1 Buceros rhinoceros silvestris | reverse complement strand
GACCCGCCTCCTCCTCCTCCTCCTCCTCCTCGGAAGCGCTGAGGTATCTGCTGCACCGGCTCACCCGGAAGTACGTGCTCCAGCCTCGCCGCCCACTCCCCAGCCCGCGCTGTCTGGTTTCCCGCTGCTGAGGGCAAGGGGCCGGGCGCCGGCTGGGCGCAGCAACTACACAACGATTCCACAGAGATCGGTTACAACACTCTTAAATCTCGGTTCGGAACACACAAACGCGCGCTCTCAGGGAGGTCCCGCCTAATGTAC
>NW_010439767.1:0-261 GCF_000710305.1 Buceros rhinoceros silvestris | reverse complement strand
GCTTAACCAAATACTAACCAGGTCTTGGTTCCTCTTGTCAACAGCTGAACCTACAACACAGAGCAAAGACAGGGTGTTTAGCTCTCTGCAACAAGATGTTATACAGCTTCCTCTTGGACCTGACATCAGCCCTTCCCTGTCACCCTGACACGTTGGTGACATGTACCAACTCCCCCCTCTCACCCCGGCCCACACTGGATTTCAGCACAGAATCACAAGATCATGGAACAGGTTGGGCTGGAAGGGACCTTCAAAGCTCAT
>NW_010439766.1:0-261 GCF_000710305.1 Buceros rhinoceros silvestris | reverse complement strand
GGAACCACGGCTCTGCCACCGCCGAAACCACCCGGGACTGCAGGGAAGAGGCGAAACGCCCCTGCCGAGGAGGGGGGTTTCATCGTCCCCAAACCTGACCCACCATGGGAAGAACCAGGGAGAAGAGCCGGGGTGGCAGCGTGGCTGTGCCATGGGGTGGCAGGGGCACTGGGCCCCGAGGAGCCAGACACGAGGTGGGGACACGGCGGCACTGCCACTCGTCCACCCCCCGCTCATGCCCCTCATAAACAGCCGGTGGGG
>NW_010439765.1:0-261 GCF_000710305.1 Buceros rhinoceros silvestris | reverse complement strand
GGGTGAGAGCAGCCAGTGAATGAAATTGTATGACACTAAATACTAAATACAAATCAATGAAGAATGGACTTTGAAATAGAGCGAGGAGCAGTGGTGATGAAACTTGAACTGGCTTCACCAACTGTTGTCCAGTAATTTCCCAAGGATCAACATCTTCAACCTGTAGACCATGAACACGGGCCATGCCAGGTACACCAGCCTTGAGTTCTGGGTGCAATAATCCAGAACATCATCTCTCCTGCCCTGAGACTGTTACGACAG
>NW_010439764.1:0-260 GCF_000710305.1 Buceros rhinoceros silvestris | reverse complement strand
ACCCACGGTGGGGGGGATCCCAGCATCGCCCAGCAGCGGCAGAGGCAGCGCAGCTGATGCGGCTGGGCTGTTGCTCCACCTCTTCACTGTTTAAGGGCTTTGGTCTTGCCAAAAATTTGCAGGGAATCTATTTCTTCAGGTTTCCCACCCTGCTCAGGCACCACTGGAAAAAGAGCCAGGTTTGGGCTTTGCTTAAGCAAAGCTACGACCAAACAGCAGCGCACAGAAACAGCCTCTTCTGTGAGCGGCGGCGGGTGGAG
>NW_010439763.1:0-261 GCF_000710305.1 Buceros rhinoceros silvestris | reverse complement strand
GATTCCCACTGTCACTCTCTGCTTCTGCTCACCTTTAAAATGTCCCTCTCTGCTCCAGGAGCTTCTTCAGACTTTGAGTGTCACATCCACTAAAGGGCAGGACTTGACATGAGGCTTTTCCTTCCTAGCAGATAATTCTCCTTCTTAATGACTTACATCCTGCCTTGCAACACAAGGAGTGCTGCAGCAAGATAACTTCGCCATAATCCTCCTCTGTGAACCCCTCTTCCTCGCTGGTGCTCCATCTCAGCAGCTCTCATG
>NW_010439762.1:0-261 GCF_000710305.1 Buceros rhinoceros silvestris | reverse complement strand
CATGGTCCCCGCCGCGCCCAGCAGCAAGAGGCTGTACAGGACCAGCGAGCCAGGGGCTCCCACACCCGGGGGGTGGGAGCCCCCCCGTGAAGTTGGGAGGGGGCACCAGCAGGGCAGGAGCCAGCCTGCGCCTCTGCCCGGGGGGCAGCAGGGGAGACGCTAGGCTTTTTATTTTATTTCTTTTAAAACTCCTCTTCTGTTGCATTTAAAAAAATAATAATTATAATAACCCCGCTGGAGGGGCACAGGAAGCAAATAAAT
>NW_010439761.1:0-261 GCF_000710305.1 Buceros rhinoceros silvestris | reverse complement strand
TTGTGGCTCCCTTCGAACTGGGCCGTGGGGCCTTTCTGAGGCCTAAATCCCTTCTTAAAGCGTTTTTCTGGGCCTTTTCCCTCTTACACCTGAAAACCGGGAGTTAACGGAGCACACGGGCCAGCAGCGCGCCGGTTCTCCCGGCTGCAACGAACCCCGGGATGCAGCGAGTGGCCTAAACCCGTGCCGGGGGTGCGGGGAGCGGGCGCTTAAATACTCCCTCATTAATTAAATGCGGATCATTTGTGCACCGAGCGACGC
>NW_010439760.1:0-261 GCF_000710305.1 Buceros rhinoceros silvestris | reverse complement strand
TCTTCTACAAGCAGCCCATGTTCTACCACCTGGGACACTTCAGGTGGGTCGGGGACCCTTGACACGCTCTCAGCTGCCCAGGCTCCAGCTCCATGGTTGCACTAGCGGCTTATCGGGAGGGGAGCAGGGCAGGTTTGCCAGGAGAGGAGCTTGTCTAGGGTCTGACTTCTTTCCTGGGGTTGCTTCTTGCTCATGCCTGTGCAGTAAGTTCATCCCTGAGGGTTCCCAGCGCGTGGGGCTTGTCGCCTCCAAAGAGTACCA
>NW_010439759.1:0-261 GCF_000710305.1 Buceros rhinoceros silvestris | reverse complement strand
GTGAAGTCAGCGGGGGCTGCGGAGTTCCCGGCTCTTCAGCCCGAAGAGCTGGAAGCGGAAGAGAGCTTCGCCTCCAGGCACCCGGGAGGGCGGCGCGGCTGCGCTCGGGATAACCCAGCTCCGCAGTTCAAAGCGCGGGGAGCGGGCTCCACGCGGCGAGGCGGAAGAAATCCGGTCAGGGATGCCCTCTACAGAAGCGTTCAGGGAAAACCGTTCGTCTCCGACAGGGGAGGGGAGGAGCGGGAGGCAGGGAAGGAGGGA
>NW_010439758.1:0-261 GCF_000710305.1 Buceros rhinoceros silvestris | reverse complement strand
GGGCTGTCCTCGTTTCTTCTTTTTTATTTATTTTTTAATTGGAGGTTGGTTTTTTTCCCTGCCACATCGACTAAGCTACATCCCCCTTTCTCCCCTTCCCACTTTCTATTATTTAGCACTCGAATGAATAATTTAGCCTTTGCGTTAAGCAGAAGAGGCTTCTCCCCATCGCGGCCTGCGATTTCAGAAGGGCTGGGGCTCTCGGAGGAGGGAGGGAGGAGGGATGGAGGAGGCGTAGCCGGGCTCAGAGCACCATCTGCC
>NW_010439757.1:0-261 GCF_000710305.1 Buceros rhinoceros silvestris | reverse complement strand
AAAAAAATGGGGTTGCTCACCTCTCTGGGGGCTGAAGCCCGGAGGAAGGGGCACTACTTCCAGGAGGGGACAAAGCCTGCAAACCCACAACAAAGGCCACTTTTCAGCAGCACATAAAAGGAGAGCCTGGCTCTGCCCTTCCAGCCAGACCCCACCCCTCGCAGCGTGGAGGCCTTCGCCCCAGCGCCAGCCAAATCTAATCAAGTCTGACACACAAGACAAGGCGGACAGCCACTTGCCTTAGGCACCCCCGCCCCCCCT
>NW_010439756.1:0-261 GCF_000710305.1 Buceros rhinoceros silvestris | reverse complement strand
GCAGCCTGCCAGGCCCCCTGAACCCCAGGAAGAAGCACCTCCCTCGCTGCCAGAGAAGCGCTTCGATGTGGTGTAGGAAGCCCCAGAGGTGTTCTGGAGCTGCCTTGAGCCTGGCTGCTTCGTGCAAGTTTGATGGAGGGTTTTCCCAGCTGCGGGCAGACACGGGCCGAGGGGAGAGCTGCCAGCTCCCTACCCAACTCTCAAATTTAACGTGTAGGTGACCTAGGTTATCCTCTGGCATCCCTGAGTGTCCCTCTGGGA
>NW_010439755.1:0-261 GCF_000710305.1 Buceros rhinoceros silvestris | reverse complement strand
CGCTTTGGGCTCCGCTGGGCTCCAGTGCTGCTGCGGGAGCTGATCTCCGCAGCGATGGGAGAAGGCAGGGTCTTCTCTCTGCTTTCAGCCAGGGCATGGGAAGGGGAAGCAGAAACATGTGTTCTGGGCAGCGGTTCATCTCCAGAGGTTATCCACCCTTTTTCTCCTGGCTCTGTCTCAGCACTAGGTCTGAGGTATCCAGTGTTTTCCTTTTTCAGATGTTACAGAGTATCCCAGAACCCCAGACTGGTGGGGCTGGCA
>NW_010439754.1:0-261 GCF_000710305.1 Buceros rhinoceros silvestris | reverse complement strand
TGCCCTGCTGGGTGGTGATGGGCGCCTGGTTCTGCTCCTTGAGCCGCTTCATGGTCTCGGGGTTGTTTCTGAGATCCTTCTTGGTGCCGACGAGGAGGATGGGCACGCTGGGGCAGTGGTGGCACACCTCCGGGTACCACTTGTGCTTGACGTTCTCGTAGGAGGGTGGGCTGGCGATGGAGAATCAGATGATGAAGACGTTGGTCTGGGGGTAGGAAAGCGTCCGGAGGCGGTCGGAATCCTCCTGGGCGGCTGGGTCCC
>NW_010439753.1:0-260 GCF_000710305.1 Buceros rhinoceros silvestris | reverse complement strand
CAACACGAAGCAAACACAACACTGCTGAAGGAGAATCATGTATCGGCAGGAGCACAGACGGCAGAGGTGGATGGGGCCCCAGGAGTTTAGCAGCAGAGGGATCTATTATGTTCAATTTATGAGTGAGCAAATTGTAGAAACCACGTTGCCTTTGAATAAGAGCTAAGGAAATCACCTTTTCAGCAAGGAGGGGAAAAGTTTTTATAAAACTGTCGCTCTTTCTTTTAAAACATTTAAAAATAAAGAGTAAAGAAGAGCAG
>NW_010439752.1:0-261 GCF_000710305.1 Buceros rhinoceros silvestris | reverse complement strand
AGGGAGAAACCCTCATCTTCAAAAGTACCTGCTTGTGAAGAATAAGCAGTGCTTGGCTCTGCCTGTGGCCTCCTCTTGGGTGATGAAAGCAAGGAGCTTTTGGCAGATAACCACCCTTTTTCACAAAGTGGGAGCTGCAGCCACCACCCTGTAGCTCCAGACCTTTATGGGAAGCCCCAGCAGTGTTGGAGATGAGCCACAGTGGTGGCATCACCACGTCCTGCAGGTCACCCTGGGATGCTGGGCTGGAAGAGCCAGTCA
>NW_010439751.1:0-261 GCF_000710305.1 Buceros rhinoceros silvestris | reverse complement strand
TTCAGGACTGTCTCCCAAGTGACTCTGTCAACCACTCTTCTAAACAGGCTGAAGTTTTCCCTCCAGAAGTCCAAGGTGGCACTCTCCTTATTTCCTCAAGAATTGAAAACTCTAACATCTGATGATCTCTATACCCAGGATGGCCACCAGCCTTCACATTGCCCGTAAGTCCTTCTCTATTCACAAACAGCAGGTCCAGCAGGGAACCTTCTCCAGTTAGCTCCCTCATCAACTGTGTGAGGAGGTTGTTTTCCACACAAT
>NW_010439750.1:0-261 GCF_000710305.1 Buceros rhinoceros silvestris | reverse complement strand
TTTTCAAATATCATGGAGATATTTGTGGCTTGAGAACCACATCAGCCAGTTCCTCAGGATCTGGGATGCACCTGCTCAGCTCCATGAACTTATGCATGTTCAGGTTCCTCAGGTGGTCTTGAACATCCAGGTGTTGGGTCCTGAGCATCCCTGGAGCGCAGAGGATGCCAGGGGCTGGATATGCACCATACTCTTGGCCCTTCCACGTTTCCAAAGGTGGTATCGTAGGTACAGTAGGACTCATCCCCTCTGACTGACCAG
>NW_010439749.1:0-261 GCF_000710305.1 Buceros rhinoceros silvestris | reverse complement strand
GTGTGGCCTCCCTGCAGCAGGTGGATGGTGTAGAGAAACACGAGGTGCCCTGGGATAACCAGGAGGAACAGGACTCGGGCTGACTTGGAATTCACCTCTGCATGGGACAGAGACAGAAACAGTGATGACAGCGGCTGCAGACGGTAGTGGGAGAACACTTGGGGCTGTCCCCTCCCACCAACCACATCGCTGATGTCTTTTCTAGATCACGCCGCGATCTGGAGCACCCGCAGCTTCAGCCCAGCAGCTTTGTCTAGCACA
>NW_010439748.1:0-261 GCF_000710305.1 Buceros rhinoceros silvestris | reverse complement strand
TGTTCCAAGCACGGGGGAAGTTAGAAGGTCCGCCCCTCGGCAGAGCCGCCTCCGTGGGGATGTGAAACGTTGTCAGCAAAGCACGGAGAAGGACACGCTGTCCCAGGCGACAGGACGGGCGCTGTGCCGCGGTGGTGTCACTTGTCACATCCCCCCATGCCTGAGCTGAGCGAGGGCTGGGTGATGGGGGCGATGCTGTGGGGGGTGTCCAGGGTGCAGGGAAGGGACCTGGCGGTCGAAGCGCTGCCCTTGGCTGTGTCT
>NW_010439747.1:0-261 GCF_000710305.1 Buceros rhinoceros silvestris | reverse complement strand
CCTTGAGATTGTCCCCAAAACTTTGAGATTGTTTTCAAGATGTTTTCATGCCCTTGGGGTTGTCCCGAAGGTGTCCCCGAGCCCTTGAGGTTGTCCCCAAGCTCTTGGCCTTGTCCCCAAGCCCTTGAGGTTGTCCCAAGATGTCTCCAAACACTTGAGATTGTTCTCAAGATGTTTCCCTGCCCTTGGGGTCATCCCGAAGGTGTCCTCAAACTCTCAAGGTTGTCCCCAAGGTGTCCCCAAGCCCTTGAGGTTGTCCCC
>NW_010439746.1:0-259 GCF_000710305.1 Buceros rhinoceros silvestris | reverse complement strand
GTGCTGTTTCCCTCCTCTCGCAGGACTACGTGGACGCTCTGCTGACCAACTACTGTGTAAGTGCTGGTGGCACACAGCTGGTGCCACGCTGGCCGTGCTGCTGTCCCCTGTCCCCTGCCTCAGGCTGCTGCGGGCTCAGCTGGGCCCTCACCTCCATCTCCTTCTCTGCCCAGATCTGGCCGCCGGTACAAATCGCCAACTTCTACTTTGTGCCGCTGAAGCACAGGTAGTGACACGGACGGGCTCCGGGTCCCAAAGC
>NW_010439745.1:0-261 GCF_000710305.1 Buceros rhinoceros silvestris | reverse complement strand
TGAAATTTTGGAGGCGAAAAATCGACATTTTCTGTGTCAAATCTCCCATCCCACCCTGAAACACGCCCAAATTCACGTTTTTCTCGTCAAATCGCCCCTCAGTGGCCATTTTGAGCTGCCAGTTGCCATTTTGGCTCCCCAAAAGGTGGTCAATGGCCTCACCTCTGGCCCTTCCCAAAAAAATTTGGCCCGAAATTTTGAGGCCCAAAATTCCGAAATTGGTGACACCAAAGATGAGGGACTCACCGGAGGAGACGGTCA
>NW_010439744.1:0-261 GCF_000710305.1 Buceros rhinoceros silvestris | reverse complement strand
GTCTAACACAACTGACCTTACTGAAGCAAGAGTTTGACAATATACAGAGCCTCTAGTGGCAAGATCTTGTCCAGCATTTTAAGAAAAATAGGGTCTGAAGTCGAAGCATGTGGAATTAACTAAGATGCTTTTTTGGGGGCTTGGTCATAAGGAGGGTGCATACAGGAGAATCCACGATCTGATGGATGTGAATTTACCAGTTGATCAGGGCTGCTGACAGGAACAGGCCATTCTGTAAGGAAACTGGACATTAGCTGCAGA
>NW_010439743.1:0-261 GCF_000710305.1 Buceros rhinoceros silvestris | reverse complement strand
AAACTTGAAAACAAAACAAGTAAGCAAAAGTTAAAAAAACCCCCAGACTCAGAACGTAAAATACCTTCTATGTGAACGCACCCACACCCGTTTTGAGTAGGGTGCCTTTCTTTTCTTAGTAAGAAATACATGCCTAGCAAAAACACTTCTGCAGACACAAAATCATTGCATCAAGCTTGGATCACTAATTCCACTTTATAGGTGAGGAAATGGTTATATTCAGATTCAGTAACTTCTTTGCTCTTTCACGGGCACCCCCTT
>NW_010439742.1:0-261 GCF_000710305.1 Buceros rhinoceros silvestris | reverse complement strand
CTGGGCAGGCTGTTGGCACACAGGGGAAAGGCCAATGAGCGTTAAGTGCTGCATTTACCCCTGCCCTGGGCTCAGTCCCGCTGTGAGGACCCTCTGCCATCTCGGTGACCGCCTCGCTCCTAAGTCCTGCCTTTGGCACTCTTTGCCTCCCTGCAGCGCGCTGGCAGATGGAGGGGAGCCCCGGCCTGCATGTGCCACCCTCAGGCTCCAAAACTGAATGGGACAGGTCCCCACCAGACTGCAGGGAGTGGCAGGGGGGCG
>NW_010439741.1:0-261 GCF_000710305.1 Buceros rhinoceros silvestris | reverse complement strand
CGATGACAGGAGGTGGGTCAGCGCGCGGTGCCGGCCGGGGTGCGGGGCTCTGGGTGGGGACCGCTGGGGGTCCCACCTGCGTACTGAGCTGCCGGCGCTCCGCAGACCCCATTGCTGCCAGACCCTCAAAGCTGCGTCTCAGAGGGGCGGTTGGTGGCCCTGGGGCCTCGCGGGACGCCTGCCTGGAGGGGTCCTCACCCTCTGCACCTCTGTTCGCAGCCGACCCCGCGGCCGTGTGGCTGATGCAGGGGTGGCTCTTCC
>NW_010439740.1:0-261 GCF_000710305.1 Buceros rhinoceros silvestris | reverse complement strand
CAGGACAGCAGCGTGACACCACCTCTCCCCTGGAGCAGGTTTCAAGCCCCAGGTGCCTTCAGTTGCCCCAGAGGGACAGGACAGACCACGCAGCTACAACTGTGCCCAGTCCAGATCCCGGTGCTCAGGGGTCCCCACCCCTGCCCCAGTGCTCCCCACTCCTTGGGGGATGGCAGCTCCCCACCGCGCGGTTCATCCCTTCCACTCACAGCCTGCGCCCAGACCCAGCCGGGTGGGGGCGGCCGCAGCTGAACCGGCCGG
>NW_010439739.1:0-261 GCF_000710305.1 Buceros rhinoceros silvestris | reverse complement strand
GCCCCGGGCGCCCCCGCCACAGCTCCGGAGCCACGCGGTGCCCTCGAACCCCGTGGCGTGCGGCGGGCAGGGGTCTGCCAGCCCGGGCTCTGCCCTCCCCTCACTGGCACAGAGCCGACTGTGCTGGAGTTCCCCAGCCCAAGAGAGGAACCCCAAGGCAGGGCGCCTGGCTCCCGCCGAAAGCCATCCCAGGCCACGCTGCAGGCAGGAGCGGGCGCTCCAGAGCTGCGCTGGGGCTGGCACCGCTGCCCTGCGGCTGCG
>NW_010439738.1:0-261 GCF_000710305.1 Buceros rhinoceros silvestris | reverse complement strand
TTTCCACAGCCAGGATAGCCAGCCCGAACCAGCCATTAGGATATTCGATACCATGTTGATGTCATACCCAGTATGTAGAAGGGAGGGGGCTGCACAGAGCACAGGGTGGGGCAGTGTGGCTCTCAGTGCAGCTTGGCATAGCGCAGCGGTGATGGTAAGCAGTGGATTGTATATCACTCACTTTGTTACTACTTTTGCTTTCTCTCTCTTTATTTTAATACACCTCTTTATCTTAACCCATGCAACTTTACTTTTACGTTT
>NW_010439737.1:0-261 GCF_000710305.1 Buceros rhinoceros silvestris | reverse complement strand
G
Organism: Buceros rhinoceros silvestris; assembly: GCF_000710305.1. Taxonomy (NCBI): domain Eukaryota; kingdom Metazoa; phylum Chordata; class Aves; order Bucerotiformes; family Bucerotidae; genus Buceros; species Buceros rhinoceros. The sequence goes on along the minus strand of NW_010439737.1, from coordinate 260 downwards.
GACAGATGAACACCCAGGGAGAAGATACGAGCCTTCTGCTAGTGGTGAGAGGAGACTTTTTCTGTGAAAGTTTGCTTGGACTGTTCATTCTGGACTGGACTCTGGAGGTTGAAAACTCTTTTCCAATTCTCCTTCACACACCACACCCACCCCACCTCAGAGTGGCAGCCGTGTGGTGTGTCCTTTGTTTAAGCAGGGATGTTGATTCGGCGGGGAGAAGGAATGTGTGTATATATGTGTATATATATATGTACATATAT
>NW_010439736.1:0-261 GCF_000710305.1 Buceros rhinoceros silvestris | reverse complement strand
CAGCAGCAGCAGCAGCAGCAGCAGCAGCTCAAACAATGGCAGCGCTGAGGGGTGAATTCCTCCCGGCCAGGAGGAGGAGGGTGTGTTGTAACTCACCCCTGCAGCTCCTCCTGCACACCCGGCTCTTAAAGAAGCGCCGTCCCACCAAAAAGTTCTCCGGCCAGTCAGACGCAGCGAGGTGCAGGGGGAGGAACACTGTAATTGGCTTGTTTCTATGTCAGTCAAACCAAACCAGGCTGTATTTGTCTCAACCCAGGACAC
>NW_010439735.1:0-261 GCF_000710305.1 Buceros rhinoceros silvestris | reverse complement strand
TCAAGATCCTTAGGGCAGCAAGGAGGGCACATAGCAAGCTCACTCTCTTCAGGAGAGCAGACTTTGACTTGTTCAGGGATCTATTTGGTAGAGCATCAAGGAGTAATGATAAAGAAAGAGAGGCACATAAAAGCTTGTTAATACTCAAGAATCACCTCCTCCAAGCTCAGAAGTGATGCATCCCCAAGAAGAGGATGTCAGGACGGTCTGGTGTCCTTCATACCAGAGGGACAGCATGGATGAACAAGGAGCTCCTGGACA
>NW_010439734.1:0-261 GCF_000710305.1 Buceros rhinoceros silvestris | reverse complement strand
GTTCAGCTGCACCGCGAAGGATGCCGGCTGGTTCACCGTCACCGTCTCCCGCGGGGGCACCGCACGGGCTGGCACCGGGGGTGGCATGGGGTGGGTGGCCCAAGGGTGCCGTAAAGGCATGAGGTGGCCCATGAGTGGCACCAGGGAGGGTCCCATGGGTGCCACATGGGCACAAAGTGGTCCAGGGGTGACACAGAGTGGTGTGGAGTCAGCATGGGGGGCACAGGGGTGGCACTGAGAGGGACCCCACGGGTGCCACAG
>NW_010439733.1:0-261 GCF_000710305.1 Buceros rhinoceros silvestris | reverse complement strand
CAGAGGACACGGAGCTGCTCTTGCTGTGGGGACGGTGTTTCAGAGACAAAATATGCAGCATCTACCCTTGATTTGTGTCTCCCCAGACAGTGGAGAACACAGGCTGTGGGAGTGGGAGGGGCTCTGAAGACTGTGGGTAAGGTACCAGACAGTGGGAGGATTTCTGCTAGGCATCGGCAGGGTGGCGGAAACGGCCGCCAGCAGGTTCCTGACCCATGGGTCATCACAATGATCCCCCAGGAAGAGGCCACAGGCAGAGCC
>NW_010439732.1:0-261 GCF_000710305.1 Buceros rhinoceros silvestris | reverse complement strand
CTCTCTCAGCGCTTTGGGGGTTTAATTAGCAAATAACGAGCAATATTGTTTCATGTGTTGAACCTGAGGCCTCCTGAGCCGAAACTGTCTATGCAGAATCTGGGGGCTACAGCCGGTGGCTCGGAATTCTCCGCTTGCTGGGTAGAACACCTGGAGAAACCCCTCTGCCCGGGGAAGGTGTTGGGTCCGGGGGACATCAGTGGCCTTGGCTGTGGGAGGGACCCTAGCGGGGGGATTGTTCCTGCGGGAGCGAGTTATCGC
>NW_010439731.1:0-260 GCF_000710305.1 Buceros rhinoceros silvestris | reverse complement strand
GCATACTTTGGAAATAAACTTCTGGAAAAACCAAACCAAACCCTTTTCAGGGCCTTTTGATATCCTCAGTCTGAACACTGTGGACTGTGTAAACCAGAGACTCTTCTCTGACAGGTGAAATGATGACTTGATATTCTGGTGAGGTGTTAAAGCGGAATACGAGCTGAAGAATGGCCTCAGCAGATGTGCCAAACCCATGGCTTTGCTTCACAGTTGCCGCAGGTTTTCCCTCCCTCCTTTTTCCTGACTTCTTGCTTAAA
>NW_010439730.1:0-261 GCF_000710305.1 Buceros rhinoceros silvestris | reverse complement strand
GATTCCTGCATTGGGTGCTGCTCCTGAAGGCAGGCGGGAGATGCTCTCAAAGCCTGCCGTGGGGCTGGTTGGACCCGCGTCACAACTCGTGTTCTACAACAGGAAGACTGTTGTGGGCGGGAAAAAACACACAAAAAGCTTTTTGAACAGTATTTCCATCTGCTCTGGGAAGCCTTCAGTGCCTCAGTTTGGTTTCAGGGAAAAGTCTGGTAAGGAGTTCAAACAAACATGCCCACACCGCTAGGTAATTAATTTAATGAA
>NW_010439729.1:0-261 GCF_000710305.1 Buceros rhinoceros silvestris | reverse complement strand
CTGGTTTGGCTCGGCCAGAGGACAGCCCTCTCCCGGGCCAGGGTACCAGCACGGCTCAGGCGCCGTGCTCTGCTAGATTGGCCAGAGAGCCAGGAGCACAGCCCGACCACCTCACCTGTGACTTTTCCGATTCCCCCTTTATAAAGCAGAAATAAGTGCAGTTACTCAGCAGACGCCGCACGCAACTCATTATCCAGTGGCTGGGGAGCGCGGAGCACAGGGGCCGAGGAGGGCTGTGGGGGGGCAGGCAGGGGCACGGGG
>NW_010439728.1:0-261 GCF_000710305.1 Buceros rhinoceros silvestris | reverse complement strand
CAGTCCAGTGAAAAGCCACTAAAGTCATTAGGAGACTGGAGCATCTCACATAGGAGGAAAGGTTGAGAGCTGGGACTGTTCAGTCTAGAGAAGAGAAAGTTCAGGGAGGATTTATCATTGTGTACAGAGACTGTAACAAAGGCAGAGCCAGGCTATTTTCAGTGCTGCCCAGTGAGGAGACCAGAGGCAATGATCACAAACTGGAAAAAGAGAGGTTTCCTCTCAAAATCAGGAAGCACTCTTTTTTTTTTTTTTTTTTTT
>NW_010439727.1:0-261 GCF_000710305.1 Buceros rhinoceros silvestris | reverse complement strand
AAGGCCGGGTGCCTTCTACCAGAGGTACTCTAATTCAACCGCGAGTCACCGCGCTGGCGGGGCGGCATTTCATGGGCTGTGTTACGCGGGAGGTCAGAGAGAGGAACACAGCGGTTCCTCCGGCCTTTAAAAATCTACGAATTGATGCGACGTGTGGCAGAGCTCCACCCATGCCAATGAGACAGTTTGCTTCCCCCGAATCTCACTTACAGGAGGGCAAAGCAGACCGCGTTGGAAGGACAAAGCCTTGCGAATACAATT
>NW_010439726.1:0-260 GCF_000710305.1 Buceros rhinoceros silvestris | reverse complement strand
TGCTCAGCAATATCTAAAGCCAGCTGGATGGGTTTTACCTTTGCAAACTGACTCAATTCACCTTCACCCTCAGCCCCTTCTGCAACTCATCATGTAGGACTCCACACAGTAGCTTTCCACCTACACTGTTTTTCTACAGTACGGCAAGATCCATTGGTAAAAAAAGGCATGTCACTTTTCATTTTCTGATAATTTATTGTATGGTGGGGTGTCGCAGGTTGAAAAGGGTGGCTGTTCCCACTGAAAGGAATGAGACAAAA
>NW_010439725.1:0-260 GCF_000710305.1 Buceros rhinoceros silvestris | reverse complement strand
TCTCTTTCCCAGAGAGCTGCGGTTTTCCTGGGCTTCCGGGAAGCAGGGCATGCCTCTCCGGATGAACACATAAAATTAGGGGCGTGTCGAGAGACTCGCCAGCATCCCCTCCTCTTTTCTTCCCGTCTTTCTACCTTGTTCGCGCTGTGGCTTTTCGAACATGCCGTGTGGTACTTTTGAATCTCACGGGACTGGAGGAACTTTTCGTCAGGCAAAGAAAGCTATGTCCGTGGCTACCTGTGATTTCCCTGAAGCAGTAA
>NW_010439724.1:0-261 GCF_000710305.1 Buceros rhinoceros silvestris | reverse complement strand
GACCCCCCCACAGCCACCATGGGCTGCTGCTGCAGCTCGGACTACGATGAGGACTGGATCGAGAACATCGACATTTGTGAGCACTGCAACTACCCGATCGACCCCGACAGCAAGCGCCAGGTGAGGAGGGGGCAAGCGGACCCCCCGTCCCAGTGGCCAAACACCTATGGAGGTGGCCATGGGGTGGCCAAACCCCGGGGAGGCGAGGGCTCATGGGGCTCCCCGTCCCCCGGCAGATGCTGATCTGCAACGGCTCTGAGG
>NW_010439723.1:0-261 GCF_000710305.1 Buceros rhinoceros silvestris | reverse complement strand
TTTAGGTCCCAGTAGCAAGTTACAGGCCTGTAGGATGAAAGGCCAAAAGCTGCGCCGAAGCTCCAGCCAGTGCCGGGGCTGTAGGGAAGAGCCAGCCCAGTGTCTGCTGCTGATCGCTTGTGGCAGGCCCTTCTACCCATCCCGGAGCTGCACGGGGGTCTGCTAGTCCCCCTGTCCCTGCCCAGTCCCAGCTGGAAATGCTGCAAACCCCCCGAATGCAATGAGACTAAACCGGCTGCCAACACGGCAGGCAGCTGCCAG
>NW_010439722.1:0-261 GCF_000710305.1 Buceros rhinoceros silvestris | reverse complement strand
GTGGCCGCCGTATCGATGACCCGCTAATCAGTGACCCACCGGTCGCTATTTCAATGACCCGCCAGTCAGCGACTTGCTGGTTGCTGTTTTGATTACCCGTGGGTCAGCGACCAGGCAGTCATCATTTCAATGACCTGCCGGTTCAGCGACCTGGCAGCCGTGGTTTTGATGACACGCAGGTCAGCAACCCTCCATCTGCCGTTTCGATGACACGTGGGTCAGCGACCTGCCACTCACTGTTTCGATAACAAACTGGTCAGC
>NW_010439721.1:0-261 GCF_000710305.1 Buceros rhinoceros silvestris | reverse complement strand
TTCCTGAGAGCACCCACAGATGTGGGGCCTGGACATGCAGGTCCTTCCTTGGAGCACCCATGGGTGCTGGTGTCACCCAGATGTCTGGATCCTTCCGTGTGAGCACCCATGGGAGCTGAGATCCTTCCTCAGGAGCACCCATGGGTGGGGGTCACCTGGATGCCTGCATTCTTCCTGGGAGCACCCATGGGTGCTGGGGTCCTTCCTCGGCAGCACCTGTGGGTGCTGGGGTCGCCTGGACGCCGGGGTCCGCAGGAGCCG
>NW_010439720.1:0-260 GCF_000710305.1 Buceros rhinoceros silvestris | reverse complement strand
CTCCCATGAAAACTTCCAAAATAGAAGCTCAATTAATGGTGCTGTGGATATTGTCTTCCCTGGGAGGTGACATCCATTTTGAAAGTGACTGGATTGACACCACCAGCTGCATGCTCAGAACCCACCCGCACAGCCCGTCCATTGCTCAATTGGCTAGCAGAGGGCTGGATCTGCTGGTCACAGCTGTGTGGAGTGTCTACTGATGGGTGAAAGCCCCCTTAACCCATCTCCCAGGCTCCACCCTTCATACTTTGCTGTCA
>NW_010439719.1:0-261 GCF_000710305.1 Buceros rhinoceros silvestris | reverse complement strand
CCCACAGTCCCCACTGTCCCCACGGTCCCCACGGTCCCAGCCCCAGCACCCAACGGGTCTCCATTGGCCACTCCCAGTGTCACCAGTGTCCCCGTGTCCTCGTCCCCAGCACCCAACAGGTCCCTGTGTCCCACTCTTGGTGTCCCCAGGGTCCCCATGGCCCTGTCCCCAGCACCCAGTGGGTCCCCATTTGCCATTCCCAGTGTCCCCAGTGTCCTGATGTCCTTGTCCCCAGCACCCAATGGGTCCCTGTGTCCCTCT
>NW_010439718.1:0-260 GCF_000710305.1 Buceros rhinoceros silvestris | reverse complement strand
CGCTCCGCCGCGGTTCGGCACAATAATCGCTCCACTTTAATTATAATAATAAAAAAAAGGCAAAAATAAAAAAAAAAAAAAAAGAGAGGGATTGAAAAGCGGGTAAAGCAATTAAACCGGTTTCGTTGATCGCCGTCGGACTTAGAGGCGCCTTATGAATTTAGGACGATTTCTCTCTCTAGATACCGCGTCTGAAAAATCCTCGCCCCCTCCCCTTTCTCCCCTTCTTTTTTGTCCAAAAAAAAAAAAAAAAAAAAAAA
>NW_010439717.1:0-260 GCF_000710305.1 Buceros rhinoceros silvestris | reverse complement strand
ACGTCAGCTCATCTCACTGGTTGTGGAGTTTCTGGCGGGCTCCTGGGGCTTCCTCAAAAATGGCATGCAAATGGGATCTGTACCCCTTTTTTTCCTCAACGCTGCCTTTCTACTCCACGCCGCCCCCCACTCCATGTGCTGTCCCAACTGCCGCAACTGCTGACATTGCTTTGTTCCACGGCCCTGCTGCCATCGTGTTCTCCGTCCCTTGCTGGATGCAAGGGGAAGTATAGCGACCAAAGATGAGGAAAAGGCTGAGG
>NW_010439716.1:0-258 GCF_000710305.1 Buceros rhinoceros silvestris | reverse complement strand
GAAAGCCAAATCAAAGCTTAGTGGCAGCTTGCGAAGGTATTTACTAACGCCTCTCGGTTACTAACAGCCACACAAATCTCTGCTGAGACCGCAGCTGCCTGCTGGCGTGCATCTTCCACAGCCATCAGGAAGATGCAAAAACCCAGTCAGATATTTAGCAGCAGATGAATGAAGCGTAGTCTTTTGTCAGTCTTCACCAGGCTTTGCTCCACAGTTTCGTTCAGCTCGTCTCCTATGTTTGGTTTGCTGATCAAAGTC
>NW_010439715.1:0-260 GCF_000710305.1 Buceros rhinoceros silvestris | reverse complement strand
TTTTTAACTTCTTCCTATTCAGGTATCTGACAGCCTTCTCTAACTTTTCTACATATCTATCCCTTCCAAGATATTTCCCTGTTTTGCCGGTTTGACATTATGTTGTTCCTTGATAATAAAGGTTAAAAACAATAAAGGATAATAAAAGTAATTTCTTTTCACAATCTCTCTAGGCTTTCTCAGTTAGCTGTTCCTCTCTTTTGATGCTTAGTTTAAATATATATACCTGTATTCCACTTGATATAAGCTTCTTATTTAAG
>NW_010439714.1:0-260 GCF_000710305.1 Buceros rhinoceros silvestris | reverse complement strand
AGGTGTTTTGAGACACGGTCCTCTGTTCGAGATCGTACAAAGCACTCAGTGGCAGGACTAACTTTGTCTTGACTGCGGACCAGTCTTTGAGATAATGCCATGCACTGTTTTTTCATAAACAGTGGGACTTCAGAGCACTGATGGCTGACAGGATTCTCTTTATTTTGTTTCCGTAGATACGTCATGACACTGAAGTTCGATGCAGACGGCGCAGCATCTTCACATGAAAAAATCTTTGCTGTGTTATGGTGTGTAACCGG
>NW_010439713.1:0-260 GCF_000710305.1 Buceros rhinoceros silvestris | reverse complement strand
CCTGTTAATGGGCTTTCATTTTTCCCTTGGCGATTCGGCAGTGTTTACTGAGTTTACTTTGCAGCTGAGAGAGAGTGCAGCAAATTGCACTGCCCAGCCAAACCCTCCAACTCTCTTGGTTTTCATCCCCTCAGAATGGCAGAGAGCAAGAACGAGCTGATGTGAAGGAGGATGTGAAGCCTGAACTCCAAAGCTAATCATCTTTACCTAAATGGATCCAAGTGAGACTCGACCAATCTGCGCCACACATATACTTGCTT
>NW_010439712.1:0-260 GCF_000710305.1 Buceros rhinoceros silvestris | reverse complement strand
TTCCTCACTACCCTGGGTGACCGCATGGTTGGTGACCAGTTTGCCTCTCCTTCTGCCCTACCCCCTCAAAAACAAAAAGGTGTTCCCAAAGCGGTTTCCCCTCTTAAATAATTCCAAGGTGTTGACTGGCACAGCTTTGACCAGAGGCGGGGCCAAATTGGAGCTGGGGAGCTTGTTTTGAGAAGCTTCTTATAAGGGCCAAGCTAGCAACCTCCACCTCCACTGCCAAACCAGCACCAAATTCTGAACCACCACACTGA
>NW_010439711.1:0-260 GCF_000710305.1 Buceros rhinoceros silvestris | reverse complement strand
AGTTACCGGCTTCCAGCATCTCCGTGGCACCTCCAGTGCATGCAGGAGTCACTCCTGGGGGGCTGAGGGTGGTGGGGGAAGCATATGCTTCTCCTGGGAGATCTTTAGGGGTGTGGAAAGGGAAGCTGTGGAGCAATGCTGCCAGGTGAGTCTTGGTGGCTGGGTCCCTCCTGGCCCACACCAGCTGGGAACTGGGCTCAGCACCGAGAGCACTGGCTGGATGCTGCCACGGGGACACTGTGAGGCTGCGTCTGGGGGCT
>NW_010439710.1:0-260 GCF_000710305.1 Buceros rhinoceros silvestris | reverse complement strand
GTTTTTGGTGGGCAGAGCAGAGCTGCAGAACAGCCTGTCTGTGGGCGTGTGGGGGTGCCGCTTGGGAGCGAGAGATGTGAAAGATGAAGGTACTACATCCCAGCGTGACGCCTGGCGGGGGACCTGCCATTCTCCCTTTCTCGGCACTGGGGCCTTGGCCTGGGGCACCCACTGTCTGCCCAAGGGGCTGGAGGGGCTGTGGTGGGTCTGGTTGCCCTGGGCTTGGAGGTGGTGAACTGGTTGTTACTGGGGAAACGGTG
>NW_010439709.1:0-260 GCF_000710305.1 Buceros rhinoceros silvestris | reverse complement strand
AAATGTCCAAATATGGTGAAAATGACCGTACCGGGCAAAAATGCTAAAATATAGTCAAAATGCCCAAATATGGACAAAATGCTGAAATATGGGCAAAATGCCCAAATACGGTCTAAATTCCCAAATATGGTAAAAATGCCCAAATATGGTGAAAATGACCGTCCAGGGTAAAAATGCTGTAGCTGCTAATCTGCAACATAGCCGCTCCGGGATCAATTCACATTGGCCGAACTCAGGACTCCGAAGTGACTATGTCCAGC
>NW_010439708.1:0-260 GCF_000710305.1 Buceros rhinoceros silvestris | reverse complement strand
GCAGAGACAGCCAGGGGAGCCCAGGGAAGAGCTGCTCCAGTCTCTCGCAGCAGGTGATTCTATCACGTTCTGTGGTTCTTACATTGGCAGAGATTTTAGGGCTCACACACATTTTTACTCCACGACTCGGACAAAACGGTTTGGTTTGCTAACCTGATCTCTGGCAAGAAGGTTTTCTTGTAAGCGTCCTCGATGTTCTGGAGATAGGAAGGAGAAACCTTTTTCTCATATGGCTAAAAACAAACAGAAACAATGTTGTG
>NW_010439707.1:0-260 GCF_000710305.1 Buceros rhinoceros silvestris | reverse complement strand
ACTTTAGACAGAAAGCACCACTGCAAAGCAACGTCATGAGGTGAAGTTGCTTACTGTTGTCTTGCATGAAGTAATAGAGATGAACATCAGAAAAGTGTTTGGACATGAGCCCTCCTTCAAATTTGCTACAAAGTTGTGAAATTCAAAAGCTAAACACACAGTGGGCAGAGTTGAAGACACAAAATAAAGGGAGTATTTGCTGGAGAAAGAAACTGTCCCAAGAGATCCGCTTTTAGTCTTGTCATTTCAGAGGAAAAGCA
>NW_010439706.1:0-260 GCF_000710305.1 Buceros rhinoceros silvestris | reverse complement strand
TGTGCCCTTTATCTGCCGGCTGGGCCTGCCTTAGGGAAGGCAGGATGTGGTCCCAGTGGTCTTCCTCACGGTCTCTGATGCTCCCCAACCTGTTCACCTCCTCCCGGAGCTCTGTCACCAGGCTGAGGAGCTCCTCTCCCTGGGCGCACCTCCTGCAGGGGTGCTCACTGCTGCACTCTTGAGCCGGTGCGACAGCAGGGGACACCCCGAGCCTGACGCCTGGGTGGCAGCACGTCTCCACTGAAGGTCTGTCTGGGCAG
>NW_010439705.1:0-260 GCF_000710305.1 Buceros rhinoceros silvestris | reverse complement strand
GTCTTACTAATGCTGGGTGGAAAGGATTGTGCTGCCTAATTTGCAGGCTGTGTTTATACTTCCTTAATGGCTAACATTGTTGACTCATGTTCATTTTATGATCCTTTAATACCTGCAGATCTTTCCTGCAAAACTGCTAGGTAGTCAGTGATTACTCATTTTGAATACATATAGGTTATTTTTTCTACTGAATTTTGGAACCTAATATTTATTTATTTCAATATTTTGGCAGACCACTTTTCCAGTATTTTGAGATCATT
>NW_010439704.1:0-260 GCF_000710305.1 Buceros rhinoceros silvestris | reverse complement strand
AAAAAGTACATTTCTCTTCACACTGTTGCAGAGAAGAGATTAGAAGTATGGAACTGTAGTAAGAAATGCCAGTAATGGACCAGAAGTGAGGAAGGATCATTACGTCCTTCCATAATGTCTCTAAACTCCAGATGACCTGGACATCCAGCTTTCCAGAGGGGAAAAGGATGATGGGATCAGTTCAAAGGACAAATGACCTCTAAGACATGTCTTGCAATGAACCTCCAATGTACTTGATGCCTCTTGCTTTTTATTTGATG
>NW_010439703.1:0-260 GCF_000710305.1 Buceros rhinoceros silvestris | reverse complement strand
CTGCCCCCCCCCGACCTCGGCCGCCCCCAGCCACAGGAGCGGGCTCGCTTCCCCGCCGTGCAACACGTGCAAACACCCTCGCACAGGGGTGAGTAATTCCTTCCTCAATACAGTTTTACAAGCATGTGGCAGGTGTTAAAACACATAAAATCTCCTACGGGCACGTTCTGCTGTAGGTGCACGAGCTGGGGTTGAGCTGTTTGTGCTTTAATGCCAGAATGGTTCAGGCTGGAAAAGCCCTTTGAGCTGCTCGAGTCCCC
>NW_010439702.1:0-260 GCF_000710305.1 Buceros rhinoceros silvestris | reverse complement strand
GAATATATATTCTAATTTCTGAACATCATTTAAAGCCCAAAATAAAAATATTAGTCTTGCTTACTTCATAAATTATTTTTTGTTGTCTCATTTGTTCAGCTGGAGTGGAAGCAACATCAGATGGGGAGAGCCTTTCCGTCTTCGACATATTACGACGGGGAAGTACTTGGCTCTGAATGAAGATGAAGGACTTGCAATGTTAGACAGAGAAAAGTCAGACACAACATCTACTGCCTTCTGTTTTAGAGCATCAAAGGTAA
>NW_010439701.1:0-260 GCF_000710305.1 Buceros rhinoceros silvestris | reverse complement strand
AGGAGTTACAGAGTTCATTTAAAGCAAAGGAGGTTCAGAGATCTCTGATGACAAGGAAAGTTTGTAATACGAGTTCAGTGACTGTGAGATGACCAGACTCACGGAGACACAAAACCTTTGACTCCCTAAGGCTCAGTGTTCCTTGAAACCTGCTGGGTTTGGACACACCACAAGGCCTATTCTGTAGCAACTGAGTTTGAATCTCAGGCTCCATTTGGAGGATCTCAGGGAAAATTTTGAATTTTGTCCCATGGTTCATT
>NW_010439700.1:0-260 GCF_000710305.1 Buceros rhinoceros silvestris | reverse complement strand
GGGACTCGAGGAGCTTGAAGGTCTTTTCCAATCTGAAGGTTAGGCTCCAGCTGAGGAAGGTAGCTGGGGCTGGAGCACCCTCTGCAGGGACCTTCCTCCCATCACCGCCCGGCTGCGGAGCTGCCAGCCTGGGCAGGAGCTGCCTCCATCCCAGCGGAGTCGGGAGGGAGCGAGCCGCAAGGGCAGCGAGGTGTTGCTGTGCCAGCAGCGGGGCTGCTGGGGACCCTCTGTGCCGGGAGAGGGCCGGAGGGCGGGACCGA
>NW_010439699.1:0-260 GCF_000710305.1 Buceros rhinoceros silvestris | reverse complement strand
TGTGAGAGAGCTTTTAAGTCAGAATGAACCGCTACAAAGGCAGTCCAAAGAACATGGAAACGCAGTTTTAAGTCAAAATGAACTACTAGAAAACCCGTTGTCTGCAGTGGCCAAGAGGGAGAGGAGATGGCAGAACCGACTGGATAAACTGCTTGACTGGACTGGAGATGAACCGTCTCCCAAACCAGCCCAGCACATCCCTACTATGGTCTGCTGTGAGGATCCCGGAATACGGGAAGAGGATCACTGGTGCCATGGTG
>NW_010439698.1:0-259 GCF_000710305.1 Buceros rhinoceros silvestris | reverse complement strand
AGCTCAGCACAGGACACGTCCCCGAGCACTTGGAGTCTGCACAAGGAGAGACCCAGCCTTTCTCAAAAGCCCTCTAGGCCCAGCCGCTGAGCACAGGACACCAGCGATGTGTGCATGAAGCCACACCAGCTCCTTCTGCCTCAGCTGAGCCTGCAGCTGCAAAGAGCAGGTATCTCAGGCGAGGCCAGAGTGGTTCCCAGCACCCTCCCTGACCGCGGTCACCGCTAACCCTGCCTTGAGCAGTCCCTGAGCATCACCT
>NW_010439697.1:0-260 GCF_000710305.1 Buceros rhinoceros silvestris | reverse complement strand
TGGATGGGAAACTGAGCCATGGGACTGAGCTCGCACTAGGTCCTGCAGCGAGAAGCCAGGTCAGGAGCCGGGGGTTCATGACGTGCTGTCCCTGTACCCCGCAGCTTTCTGCCCTGGAACCATCACCTGTGCTCCGCCTGGCCAGGATGGGTGCTGGCAGCCCTGCCCGTGCCCGGGTGGGTGGGCAGGAGCTGGGTGCTGCCTGCCCAGGGCTGGCCACGCACATGGGCTTCACCCTGGGCTGGGAGCCCTGAGCGGCT
>NW_010439696.1:0-260 GCF_000710305.1 Buceros rhinoceros silvestris | reverse complement strand
ACCAAGGAAGAAACCATCTGGCAAAACTACGGAAGCTGGCAGGTCTCTCAACTAGAGGATTATTTCTCTTATTTCATCTTAAAACTGTCCGTACCCATAAACTTTCTGTCTTTCCCCAGGTTTTTACAATTCTCGCGTTGGGTACTATTGCTCCTAAATGGCAAGCTCTGGTCCACCCTAAAGGCAGAATTTTCCTCCACAAAGCCAAAACAGTCCTGTTCCCTCTGGTGCCGGCCATCCGATGATGTTTTGTCGTCGCC
>NW_010439695.1:0-260 GCF_000710305.1 Buceros rhinoceros silvestris | reverse complement strand
GTTGGCTTTTGGAGCTGTGAGTGGGCATTACCAGCTCATGCCTAATGTTTCATCCACCAACATCCCCAAACCCACGTCCTTCTCTGCACAGCTGCTCTTAATCCATTCATCAATCTGTACAGTTGCTGGGCATTGCCATGAGCCAGTTGCAGGACATTGCACTTGGCCTTGCTGGACCTCATGAGGTTTGTGTGGAGCCAGTCGTCCAGCCTGTCAAGGTCCCTCTGGATGCCATGCCTTCCGTTTGGTGAATAACTGTA
>NW_010439694.1:0-260 GCF_000710305.1 Buceros rhinoceros silvestris | reverse complement strand
GGAGCAGCGGGAGCAGGTCTCCGGCGGCCGGGCTCCCACTCCAACAGCAACAGCGGAGATCCCAGCGCCTCATTATCGGAGAGTTTCTGTTTAATAACCCAGGGTAATAAAATGCACCTCTGGGGGGCTTTGCCCAGATAAAGGAATGTAATTCGGTGATAAAAGAGTTTTGAATTTAGATACCACAAAGAACTTGCCAAAGCCCATTGTTCCCTACGCCTCCACCATGACCTTGGCCCTGTACGACCCAGTGGCTTGCG
>NW_010439693.1:0-260 GCF_000710305.1 Buceros rhinoceros silvestris | reverse complement strand
AGGAGATCCAATTTTTAGGAATAAAATGGCAGAACAGGTGTTGCCAGATCCTGATGGATGTAATCAAACGAGAGAGCGGCTACGTCTCCTCTGATGAATAAAAAGGAAACACAGGTTTTCTTGGGTGTTGAGGGTTTCGGGAGGACACTCATCCCAGACTACGGTCTGTTTGTAAGCCCTCTCTATCAAGCGACCCGGAAACAGAACGATTTTAAGTGGGGCCCTGAGTAGCAATAAGCCTTTGAACAAATCAAGCAAGA
>NW_010439692.1:0-260 GCF_000710305.1 Buceros rhinoceros silvestris | reverse complement strand
GCCTGGGCACGTTTCAGGCCAGTTTCCTTCCCTTCCCTTCGGTGAGTCACCGCATTTATTTTGTGCGCAGGCAGTGCTGGGCTGTGCTGACAGTCATAGTGGTGCTGGAGGGGGTGAATGGAAATGGTTAAAAATGGGGATTTGGGAGGTTTTGCCTAAATGCAGCCACAAGCTTGGGTTTGGCCCCAGGGTTTTGGCCCCAGCTGGGGTTACAGCAACCCCTGGGGCGATGGGAATTGGGATTAACCCCATGAACCCAC
>NW_010439691.1:0-260 GCF_000710305.1 Buceros rhinoceros silvestris | reverse complement strand
AAGGGAACTCTCCAGTTCCGTGGCTCAGTGGCGATGGTTTTCTCCATCAGCTCCATTACATGGACCAAAGCCTGTGAAATACACACGGGCTTAATTGCTGAAGGGTGTTACAAGCCAAGGGGTGTCCCACCTCACTGTGCCTGCAGAGGGGACACTCTGCAGTGCCCAGTGCCACCTGGGGCTGAGTGGCTCCAGAGCTCTTCCCTGGGACCACCTCCACATCCCCAGCTGGGAGGATGCCAGCCACCTGGGAGAGCTGG
>NW_010439690.1:0-260 GCF_000710305.1 Buceros rhinoceros silvestris | reverse complement strand
CATTATCTGACTCAATTCTCTCTGGGGTCCTGTGCCACCACAAGACCTGCCTTTCAAGGCCCAGAATAGTATTATGGGCAGCGGCGTGAGGCATGGAGTAGGTCTCAAACCACCCAGTGCTTGCTTCAACCATTGTCAGAACATAACGCTTACCTTGGCGAGTTTGAAGGAGAGTGATGTAATCACTCTGCCCCGCCTCGCCATACTTACACTTTAACTACTGTCCACCGTACCACAAAGGCTTCAACCTTTTGGCCTGT
>NW_010439689.1:0-259 GCF_000710305.1 Buceros rhinoceros silvestris | reverse complement strand
ACTGCCATGACTGTAGAGTGACCCCTCATTGCTGCACATGCGCAGTTACAAGCCTCTGAACTCGGGAGGGGATATCAACTAGCAAGAGGTTCTACCCCTCCTCCAAAGCTGGGCAGCTGGCGTGAGGGCAGGGGCTGCTCGCTGTAGCCAGGCAGTACAGGTTACCATAACAAAGCAACACGCATCCAGAAACAATTGTTTAAGACGTAATATTTAACTTCAGTCTATCAAAAATGGTGTGGAATATACCATTGGCTGG
>NW_010439688.1:0-260 GCF_000710305.1 Buceros rhinoceros silvestris | reverse complement strand
CTATGAGGCAGGCGTTGCTCTCTCCAAGATGATAAGAGAAAGTGACCAGAGGTGTTACTCGGAAGGTAAATCACACCATCTTGCCATCTTCGCTTTCACTCACAGCTGCTTCTTGTTCCCTAGAAGTTCTCTCTCCCTTAGCTGCACTGGACTTCTTTTTCTTCTTCTCCTTGTGCTCCATGTTACTTGATGCAAGCTCTTCACTCTTCTGGGTGATGTATTTTAGCTGAGAACAATAAACCAATCAGTCATCTACTGAG
>NW_010439687.1:0-260 GCF_000710305.1 Buceros rhinoceros silvestris | reverse complement strand
GGCGGCAAGTGGCTCTGACCAGCCTGTGATAAGCTAACGGGAGGGGAGCGGGTGGGGGAACAGGGACGTTCCCCAGGGAAGCGTCAGGATTTGTGCTCCCAAGCGTCTGTTTCCTGCCCGGCTCGGTCTGCATGTGTGCGAGTGTGACTTGATGCGTGTGACTTACCCAGTGCTTCTTCTAAGCAAAGAGGAGCAGAAACAGGTTCAGACAACCGCCCTCCTCCCTCCCGTCCGTGACGTGCGGGGAGCAGCCCCGGGGC
>NW_010439686.1:0-260 GCF_000710305.1 Buceros rhinoceros silvestris | reverse complement strand
TTGGACTGGATGAGCTCTGAAGGTCCCTTCCGACACAAACCAGTCCATGATTCGGTGACTGGAAGGGAATGAATTCCATTAGGAAGTGGAGCAAATGCTCAACGACTCCACATGCCAAGTGCAGCTAAACACACTCCAGTGCTCGAGGCCTCGTTTATTCCCCGTCCACCAGCACCGACAGCCTGCAGTGGTCAGGCAGGGGGTGTCTGGGCACAGAGCAGCCGTGAACGTGCTGCGATATTTGGAATGTACTCAGAAGG
>NW_010439685.1:0-260 GCF_000710305.1 Buceros rhinoceros silvestris | reverse complement strand
CGCAGAGTCGGTCCTTTCCCCTCGGCGCCCACAGAGGTCGCGCGGGGCTGTGGCCGTTGCAGCTTGTCCTCTGGGATGCTCGTAGCCCAACTTGGCAGACGCGGGCGGGTCAGGAGGGCGGTTTGGACAGTCTGTGGCTGAGCACACGCCGATGACTCGGCTGGTTGGTCTCAGGGATCCATTTATAGACGGAAAAACTTACGAGCTGTTTGGAAAACGCAACCCCGATACTCTAAGGTACTGTTCGTCGACGGGCCAGG
>NW_010439684.1:0-260 GCF_000710305.1 Buceros rhinoceros silvestris | reverse complement strand
TGTCTGGGTTTGTTTTTTTGTTTTTTTTTTTAACAGGAATAATTATACAGATACTAATAGATAAGAGAAAACAGCTACACTTCTGATATTTCTCGTGATAAAATTTTGTTTACATGCTGCAGCAAAAAGAGACTAGACTGCGAGGTTCAAGGAAGCTATTTATTTGAACTTCACTTAGAGGTTTCACTGCAGGTCTCAAGCAAAGTATTTGAGATTCGCTTAGGTTTAATATGCCACTGTTGCAGGTTTTCATGGATACA
>NW_010439683.1:0-260 GCF_000710305.1 Buceros rhinoceros silvestris | reverse complement strand
CCTCGTCCCAGTCTCCCTGCTGACAGACTACGGGCGCTACAAGCCTGTCATCCTGCTCCAGGGCACCAGCTTCATCGTCACCTGGCTCCTGCTCCTCTTCGCCCACGGGGTGGTGGCCATGCAAGTGGTGGAGTTCTGCTACGGGGTGGTGACGGCCACCGAGGTCGCCTACTACGCCTACATCTACAGCGTCGTCAGCACCCAGCACTACCAGAGAGTGACGAGCTACTGCAGGAGCATCACCCTTGCGGCAGCCACCG
>NW_010439682.1:0-260 GCF_000710305.1 Buceros rhinoceros silvestris | reverse complement strand
CATGTCTATTCCCATTCCCATCCTCATCCTCCTCTTCACCCCCATCCCATGCTCATCCTCACCCCATTCCCATCCTGCTCCCTTTCCCAATCCCATCCCCATCCCACCCCATCCCTGTCCCCAAACTTGTCACTGTCCCCAACCTTGCCCTTGTCTCCATTCCGATTCCTGTTGCCCTTCTCATCCTCATCCTTGTCCCCATCCCAGCCTCATCCTCACCCCATCCCCGCTCCCGTTCCCATCCCTGCTCCCACTCCCGA
>NW_010439681.1:0-260 GCF_000710305.1 Buceros rhinoceros silvestris | reverse complement strand
GAGGATCCTAAGCGAGGCCCCAAGGCTCCCTTGCAGGGAGAGGGGTCCAGCCGGCCACCTGGCACAGGGGTGTCCCAGGGTCCCCAAGGACCCCTTAGCCTCCCCAGAGCCCACCCAGTGTGCCAGCGGGGACAGCCATGTACACAAAGCTCCGTCCCCTGCCCTGGGACCACAGCCAGGGAGGGGACCCGGCGGTGGGGGCACCCTGTGGCACCAGCACCCTGGGCACCCCGTGCTTCCCGCGGTGGCCGTGCCCGGCT
>NW_010439680.1:0-260 GCF_000710305.1 Buceros rhinoceros silvestris | reverse complement strand
GGAGAGGTGGCGGCAGATCGAGGAGCAGAAGGCGCTGGCCTTGCAGCTGCAGAGCCAGGTGACACCCCAGGACACCACATCCTTCTCCCCAAACTGGAGAGAGATGGGTTTGATGGGGGGTGAGGGGCAGGATCCACCCAGAGGGACCCGGACAGGCTGGAGAAGTGGGTCTGGGTGGAACCTCCTGAGGTTCAACCAGGCCAAGGGCAGGGTCCAGCCCCCGGGACCGGCCCAGGCTGGGGGTGAGGGGATGGAGCAGC
>NW_010439679.1:0-260 GCF_000710305.1 Buceros rhinoceros silvestris | reverse complement strand
GGATAAAAGGTGTTGTAATAAGTGGAGTAATTTTGAGTTGTGGACTTCCTGAATCTTTTAATAAGTTCCCACATAGGGGTATGATAATTAATTTGTTTGCAGTAGTGATTTAGCATCTGCTACGTGCACTTCAGTGGGCTTTGAACTGCTTTAATAGTGAAATTTTTTTGAGTCAGACTTAAGAAAATGTAGGCTCAGTTGCAAGTCAAAATGAGAGCAGTAGCATTTCTTTAAAAAAACAATCACAAAACACAAACCCC
>NW_010439678.1:0-260 GCF_000710305.1 Buceros rhinoceros silvestris | reverse complement strand
TGCCCCTTCCAGCCAGCTGCTCCCAGTGAGTGCCCCAACCCTGGGGCTCTGCCATGCGGTAGCCACCCTCCTCTTCCTCCTCCTCCTG
Organism: Buceros rhinoceros silvestris; assembly: GCF_000710305.1. NCBI lineage: Eukaryota > Metazoa > Chordata > Aves > Bucerotiformes > Bucerotidae > Buceros > Buceros rhinoceros. The sequence continues at coordinate 172 of NW_010439678.1, read as the reverse complement.
CTCCGGCTCTCCGCTGCGGCTGCAAGGAAGAGCAGGCTCCCTGGAAAGCCTGAGTGGCATTTTTTGGTTAAATCTTGTGTAAATCTGTCTCCATCCCTCCTCGTGGCACTAATTGGATTGCCTCGAGGAGGTTTGTTTTCCCACGCAGGCAAGCGTGGGGTGGGAGTGGGGA
>NW_010439677.1:0-260 GCF_000710305.1 Buceros rhinoceros silvestris | reverse complement strand
GTGTGTTTGCAGCCACTGTGGTTCATCCACTGCCAAATGGGTTGTGGGAAGCCAGCAGCTAAAACCTCAATCCTGTTTTCCGCGGCTTGCCTGCTGTGTAGAAAAGCAGTCTTAGAGAGTTGGCAGCCTCGCCAGGGCTGAGTTAAAATCAGCGCCAGCTGAATGATGGAGTGTATCTGCGGCTGGGCACGTCTCGCAGATCCTGAGTGCACTTTCTCATGCTCCTTTTGCTCGTCACCATTATCACCGCACACTTGCAA
>NW_010439676.1:0-260 GCF_000710305.1 Buceros rhinoceros silvestris | reverse complement strand
TTTTCACTTGTGGTTTATCACACCTCTGGAGGCTCTGCAGGTTCAGCTTCGTCCTCAGCAAGGGCTGCGGTCGCTACGTCCAGTGTGTCCATTTCCATGCTGGCAGTCGTTATCGCTACTATCAATATGCTGCAAATGGGAGGCGTGCTCGTTTCTCTCAAGCCCTGCTGCTGCCTCACCAGTACGTTGTGAGGTGCGCTGTTACATACTGTCCAGCGAGACAGGGTTAAGACTCGAGGTCCACAGAATCATTTTGCATT
>NW_010439675.1:0-260 GCF_000710305.1 Buceros rhinoceros silvestris | reverse complement strand
TTCCCCTTCTCCGCTGGAAGAACTAAACCTCTCAGCATTTCCAGGCTGCTGATCTAATTTGACAGCTCGTGGGTGATGTCTGTTCCTCTTCAAAGCAGCAGGTAGCCTGAGGCCAGCCAGCTGCACTGTGGACTCCACGGCTCTGCCGCGCTGTTCCTGCTGGGTGTCATCTGTCCTCCGAGTCCCACGGCGGGCACTTTTTGTCCTCTCCAGCATCATCTGCCTGAGGAGTTTCTGCCTGGGAGGCCTGTCCGTCCGGG
>NW_010439674.1:0-260 GCF_000710305.1 Buceros rhinoceros silvestris | reverse complement strand
AGGGTAGTTTCACCATTACCGGTTGGCCCACGCCTATCCGGACTGGTGTTTGATTTTCTTTATCTGGTGTGGGGCTAATGCTCGTCAATGGCTCTGGTGGACAGAATGCCTGGATTTTTGGGTTTCTATAACTGCCCCAGCGGTTGTTAATAATGAAGGTGGCTTGTGACAACCGCATGTCCCAGTCATGTTGTGAGACACCAGCATGTTTTTTAATCTTTCAACTATACCATTAGCCTGAGGGTAATATGGTGTATGAA
>NW_010439673.1:0-260 GCF_000710305.1 Buceros rhinoceros silvestris | reverse complement strand
CGAGAAGCCCCCCTCCCACCCGCCAGGGCAGGGCGGGGGCAGCCTTCCCGCCGCCCCCGGGCACCCACCGGAGCGCATCATGCGGCCGGAGTTGATGGGTTCCCCGGTGCGAGGATGCAGCCAAGCGGTGCTGCGGGTCAGGTCGCTGGGAGGGAGAAGCGGAAAACACGCACCCGTTAACGACTGCGTGCGGCCGGCCCGGAGGGAGGGAGGGAGGCACCGCTTCCCCCGGCGCCCCCTTACTCGATGGAGAAGACTCG
>NW_010439672.1:0-260 GCF_000710305.1 Buceros rhinoceros silvestris | reverse complement strand
TTACCCCTTCACTAATTAACCCCCCAAACTCCTCCCCCTTAATTCCCCTCCCCATCCCTTACCAATCACCCACCCCCTAATCACCCCCTTATTAATTACCCTAATTACCACCCACCTCCTCAGTCCCCACTGACAACCCCGTTAATTGGCCCTGTTAATTAGTCTCATTAGCGCACTCACTCCACCTCGTGGGTGATCTTGTTGACGTAGATGCAGCTGTTATCGGCCTCCTGCTGGTAGTCGCAGTTGCGGCACTGGGG
>NW_010439671.1:0-259 GCF_000710305.1 Buceros rhinoceros silvestris | reverse complement strand
GTGACCTTTCTGTTTTAGTTCTGGTTAATGGCATTCCCAGATATTTCCTGGGGAAAGCAATTCAAAACCAGCTTGCAAGTTCCTGTCCAAAGAAGTGGGCACAAGAGTGAGACAAAAGTCATCCCGCAGTGGTGAACATCTAGCTAAACATGTGTGTATTAAAAGCGTGAGTGGTACTGTAAGTATAGCAGAAAACAATGTTATTTCATTCTGCATTTACAATGTCATTTTTTGATGCACTCGGGGTACATGATTTCCA
>NW_010439670.1:0-260 GCF_000710305.1 Buceros rhinoceros silvestris | reverse complement strand
CCTCCCCACATCTCCGCTGCAGCTTTCTCTGTGTCTTCACGTGCAAGCATCAAACCACACACAGGATCTGCAGGTGAAGCTACCTCCTACTTGGTGGTTTGGGCCCGCTGATGAGCAAAAAACCCCCAAAATCCTGCAGTGCAACCAACGACAGTTTTCAGAGTTTTCTCTCTTCTAAAGGGGTGTAAACACACATTTTGTGTCATTTCTTCCACCTGTTTTCAGTATAGGACACGCAGATGTTTCTTTTACATTTCTAC
>NW_010439669.1:0-260 GCF_000710305.1 Buceros rhinoceros silvestris | reverse complement strand
GATGTCATTAGGATAAGCATGGTAAACAGTAGTTTACCATCCAGAGAAGGTTCTAAATGCATTTTTTTTGTTTGTAGCCAGAAAATATATGGATTAAATTGAACACATTGTACAATCATTTGATTTCCTCGACAGCATTCTGAAGACTCAATACGCATTATACTTCTGTCTTTGTTTTTCAGATGGTACCTTGAGAAATTCGAAGACTACCCAAAGTGCAGAAAAATTGTGATCCCATTTGTGTACTGAGCTGTGATTTT
>NW_010439668.1:0-260 GCF_000710305.1 Buceros rhinoceros silvestris | reverse complement strand
AAATGTGGACGTACTGGTTCTGCTGGGTGGGTGGAGGGGACCCGGCGGCAATCAGTCCAGGCGTCCTGACCAGGTGCGGCTCAACTTTGTGGCCCTGCTGGCTTAAGCCGCTCATGCTGGCCAGCAAAGTGGAATAAGCCTCCAGCTGGGAGCGCTGGGATGGAGTGGTCGCAACAGCCGTGGCCGCTGCCACGGCGCTGGTCGCAGAATTGGCTGGTGGGGGAAACAACCTCGAGGGGGTGAAACCGGTGGTCGGCCCC
>NW_010439667.1:0-259 GCF_000710305.1 Buceros rhinoceros silvestris | reverse complement strand
CAAGCAAGTATTTATGTAGCGAGTCAAGCAGGAGAAGATGAATAGCTGGTAAGAGTGTATGGAGCAGGTGGAACAGATGCTGGTGAGCTGAAACACTGAGAGTGACAGGCCTGACAGGGGCAAATGTTTGAGAGAAATTCCTCTTCAGTGTCTCCGCCCCTGACTTGCAGGATGCATTAGCTCTGGTCTCTAAGACCAATCAGGAAAAAAAAAAAAAATTGAGCCACACTGGCTCCTTTAAGCCCTTCTGCAGCCACAA
>NW_010439666.1:0-260 GCF_000710305.1 Buceros rhinoceros silvestris | reverse complement strand
AGAGCCAAGTCGGGGGAGCTGAGCGCAGGAACACCCGCCTGACGCCTCGCAGCATCCCGGGGGGGTGACAGGGAGAAAGAGGGTGCACAGGAAGAGAAAAGGGACGCTCTGCCTCCCTCAGCTCCTTTTCACTGGGAAAGTCACCCTTTCTTGCACCATACCACCCCTCCCGCAGCACCTCATGCCCCCCACCCCAGCCAGGGAATCACGGCAGGGTGCCTCATCCCCAGCCCCGCCACCAAACAGCTTTTTAAAACCAG
>NW_010439665.1:0-260 GCF_000710305.1 Buceros rhinoceros silvestris | reverse complement strand
TGGGGCAGCTTTGCCTTCCCAGAGCTGCTCGGTGCAGGCTTTTTGTCTGTGTATGTGAACAAGAAAGACCCACATCTGCCCCCTGGTTCAGGACAGGGGTTTGGGCTCTCCTCGGCTCTGCTGGAGACCAAGCCCAGACCTGGCCTTGGCCCGTTTCGGCACTGAGCCCCCTTTCCCAGTACACCTGAGCCGTGCTGGGCCAGTTGCTCTCACCTGCTCTTTTTCCAGTTATTTTTTTTTCCAAACAACATGGGAAAGTC
>NW_010439664.1:0-260 GCF_000710305.1 Buceros rhinoceros silvestris | reverse complement strand
GCTGAAGAACAAGGATGAACTGACCGTGCGGCTGTAGGATCCCTAGAGCTATGGCACCGCTGCTGACAGACAGACAGACAGATGAGGGGACACCTCTGTGGTGGAAGGGGACACAGGATGGTGGTGCCCACACCCTGCCTTCCTGGGCACTTTGGGCTGAGTGAGATCCCAGGGACGGGAGTGGAGGGGCATCACTGTACCACCTCACCCCTTCCATCGACGTGTCATATCTTTTCTTCTTCCTTTGTTTTTTTTTTTTT
>NW_010439663.1:0-260 GCF_000710305.1 Buceros rhinoceros silvestris | reverse complement strand
CCGCTTCCCCCGATGCCTGGGAGAGCTTTCTCCAGGTCCAAGCCAAGTCTTCCCATGCTCAGATGAACACCAAAGCGTTACTTGAGAAAGCGGCGTCCCTGGAGGGCTCCTGCAGGGTGGCAGAGGCTGTCCTGGAGCTGCACGGTGTGCAGTGGGCTGTCTGCATGCACGTCCTGCTGCGAGCCGTGGACGGGTTCATAGGCAGCGACGTCCTGCTCCTGAGGGAGCTGAGTGCGGCGAGGAACCAGCCCAGCTCGCCT
>NW_010439662.1:0-259 GCF_000710305.1 Buceros rhinoceros silvestris | reverse complement strand
TTTAACTTGGTCAGCCCTGAATTGGTCAGGCCAGTGGACTAGATTGTCATTGTAGGTCCCTTCCAACTGAAATTAGAATAGAATAAGAATAAGAATAGGCTATTTCAGGTGGAAAGGACCTACAACAATTCAAGGCTCACAAAGTTAAAGCATTTTGTTATGGGCATTGTCGAAATGCCTCTTAGACTGACAGGCTTGGGGTATCGACCCCCTCTCCAGAAAGCCTGATCCAGTGTTTGACCACCCTCTTAGTAAAGAA
>NW_010439661.1:0-259 GCF_000710305.1 Buceros rhinoceros silvestris | reverse complement strand
AATATCTGGGATTTAGTTTCAGGCTCAGCCGTAGTGAATGTGAGAATGAGTGTATCTTCACAGTTGATTTTTAGTTTATGTGACAACGTGTAATGGGGCTGTTAAAATGCTTAAAGATGGCACCCACTTAAGCCTTTGTGGCTCCTCACTTGGTGAGTGATCTGCTCTGACCATGGCATGCACTTGCTTTACATGACAGGACTGGGGTCCTGCAGGACACTGGAAACTCCTTGAGCTCTAGGTTTTGGTCCATTTGTTT
>NW_010439660.1:0-260 GCF_000710305.1 Buceros rhinoceros silvestris | reverse complement strand
CCTTGACCACTCCTGAAGCTCCTCCCTCAAATAGACTGAACAGAGCAACCGACCGACTGAACAGAGTGGAAACGTTGGGAGGCAAATGCCAAGAGCGCAGAGAACACGGCTCTCACCACAGCTACAGGTGGCACCAGGAGACCTTTGCTGCCCTGATGCTTCCATCAGCCCCCTCCTTACTGCACCAAAGAAAACAAAAACCCCACAGTTCTTGAACCCCATGTGTACAAGCTAAGGCACATTCAAGACTCAACCCGCTC
>NW_010439659.1:0-260 GCF_000710305.1 Buceros rhinoceros silvestris | reverse complement strand
GCGGTGGCTCTGTTTGTCCCGCCTGTGTTCTGGCTGCCACCTTTACCCCCTCAGCCTGCTGCTCCCTTGGGGCTCAGCCCAGAAGGGGCAGTTTGGGTCCCTTCTCTGCTGAGCGAGTGTCACCTCCTGCGTGGGGCAGCTGAGGAACCGGATCGGGAGCTCCTGATCACGCCTGGCGGGTCACCAGCTGCTGACCCGGCTACGAGGGAGCGTGGCTGGGAGCCGCCCTGGGTGGGTGGGGTGGCAGGCGATGAGGTAAC
>NW_010439658.1:0-260 GCF_000710305.1 Buceros rhinoceros silvestris | reverse complement strand
CGGCTAACACCGAACACCCGGGGAGGGGGGAGGAAGGCACGTGTCAAGCAAACTGAGGCGGGGAGAGTGTCTCTGCGTACGAGCAGATGGGCATGCCCCGGGGAAGTGCCATGCTCTGGGGTGGTCACCACGGGGAGCCGTTACCTTCGCTGTCCGAGACAACACAATGGGCATCGTCCATGCCGTAGCCCTCCTCGTGCTTGTACGAGTGACTCCTTGGCACGTCTTTGATGTGCTTTTGCACATCAGGCAACGAGTGG
>NW_010439657.1:0-259 GCF_000710305.1 Buceros rhinoceros silvestris | reverse complement strand
AGGCAGACAAGTCCTCATGGAAGGTCATGCAGGAAAACTACTCTTTTCACGGTCCTGATAATAATCCAGACACTTAACAAAGGATCCTCTGACCCTGATTGGCCCTGGTCCCGAGCTTTAAAAGGAAGGGCAAACTGCGAGCCAGGCATAGCTCTAGACTTGTCATTTGTAATTCTGCGCAACGGTCGGTTGTATGATCCCCAAGAATGGGAACATAGTTTCTTTTATTAAAAAAGACAGGATGATAGAACATTCCCTG
>NW_010439656.1:0-259 GCF_000710305.1 Buceros rhinoceros silvestris | reverse complement strand
TCAAGTTATCAAGAATATGACAGACAAGCACACTATCTGACCAAAGAAAACCACTGTTTTCAAAAGAGAGGATATGCTGTCAAACAACATCCTTCCCTGTAGTGAAAATGCTTGGCTGAGATGTGTGTCCTTACTTATGCTTGATTCCAGAGTCCTCTATATCCCTGCCAAACATCTAATCAGATGGAGGACATTACCAGGCACATGGTACTCTCCTGCTTCAGCTGTTCTGCTTTGCATTAAAAACACTCCAGTTACT
>NW_010439655.1:0-260 GCF_000710305.1 Buceros rhinoceros silvestris | reverse complement strand
CCTGTCTGTCCACCCGCCCGCCCACAGGAGTCTCTGTCTGTCTGTCCACCCACCCACTCATCCATCCACCCAGCCACCCACACGCAAGGACATCCAGGCAGCTGATAATCCACCCATGGACAGCCAGCCCTCCACCCCCGGGGACATCCACCCGTTCATCCATCTACCACAACATCCGTCCATCATCCATCCATCATCCGTCCATCTGTCCATCCATCCATCCGTCCATCATCCATCCATCTGTCCATCCATCCATCCAT
>NW_010439654.1:0-259 GCF_000710305.1 Buceros rhinoceros silvestris | reverse complement strand
CCCCAGTTCCCTCAGCCACTCTTCATAAAATTTGTTCTCTAATCATGCTCGGTATATAAACTGGGGGAAGTTGCCCGGGAGGGGCGAATGGCAGATTGATCATTGGTCAGAGGGTGATGAGCAATAGCATTGTGCATCACTTGTCTTCTCTTGGGCTTTATTTATCCCTCTTTTCATTATACTCCTTTTTACACAAAGTAGTATTATTATTATATTTTATTATCATTATTATTTTATTTTATTTTAGTTATTAAACTGT
>NW_010439653.1:0-259 GCF_000710305.1 Buceros rhinoceros silvestris | reverse complement strand
CACTACACTAATCCATTCTTCCTTAACTAGTTTACAGAATCAGTTAAGAAACATAGATCCACTTTCAGCAACCAACTCCCTCCTCGTAAATACGATGGGGCCTGATTAACGTTAGAATCAAAGTGCAGAAATAAATCCAATCAGAAAAATGCTGCTATACAACATTTAGAGCAAGCACAGAAACAGTACCTTTGTTTAGAACACGTCGTGGTGCTACTTGAACCTTTACTTCAGCTGTTCTTTACCTACATGACCCGCC
>NW_010439652.1:0-259 GCF_000710305.1 Buceros rhinoceros silvestris | reverse complement strand
GACGCGCCCCCCAGGACCCCCCACCCGCCCCCGCCGCCAGTGACTCTCCCCAGCGGAAAAGGTGGCTCGCCAGCGCACAGCAGCGTGTGCCTGCCTCCTTCCCGAGGCCAGGCTTCGTCCCTCACCGTCTCCGCCCGCTCTCGCCCGGCTGCTGACGACACCCCCACAGCAAACTAAACCCGCGCTTGCGGACGTGACCCCGACGCCAGCGCTACCCGGCCCTCACCGCCCCCGGGCGGCCCCGCCGGCGCTCCCACCC
>NW_010439651.1:0-259 GCF_000710305.1 Buceros rhinoceros silvestris | reverse complement strand
CTACTGACTTGTCAGCCTCACCTCTGTGACTGGGAAGATCATGAGACAGTCCCTCCTAGAAGACACGATACAAGAAAGTGCTTTGAGAGAGCAAGCATGGCTTAACCAAGGGGAAGTATTACCTGACGACCCTAGTGGCATTCTGTGACAAAGTCACAGCATCAGTGGACAAAAAAAAGAGCTGCAGATGTCAGATCTATCCGGACTTCTGTAAAGTCTTTGACACAGTCCCTGTTAAGGGTCGAGGGACCGATATACC
>NW_010439650.1:0-259 GCF_000710305.1 Buceros rhinoceros silvestris | reverse complement strand
TTTCCTGTAGTCAGTTGCTAGTCCAACAAGTTTTGGAAGGAGGGAAATATATTACACATGTCCTCCAAGTCTACTCCAAGCACTCAGGCTGTAATTTTAGCCTGCTCTCATCACTGATCATGTGTAATCGATGCCAAGCCATCGTTTGGCCATCATGGAGGTTGCATTATCAAAGCTGCTGCATTACTTTCACTAACTCCTCCAACGTTTTTAGTATTTCTTGACTGAAAAGGCAGACCAGCAGCAGAAGCAAGGCAGA
>NW_010439649.1:0-259 GCF_000710305.1 Buceros rhinoceros silvestris | reverse complement strand
GGGCCCGGCCCCCGCCGCTCCGGGTTCGCCCCCACGTGAGAGGCCGCGGCGAGACTCACCCAGCGCCACCGATTCCAACACCTTGTTGTCTGACACCACGAAGCCGCCGCTGTGGAAGAGCTCCTGGTACACGTGACCTGTTATGTCTTCGGGGCTGTCCACGCCGGCGAACACCACGCTGGGGCACAGCTTCAGCTCCAGCAGGGCCGGGACCTGCTCGAGGCAGAGAGGCTTCAGCGCACGCAGCTGCACTTCCGCA
>NW_010439648.1:0-259 GCF_000710305.1 Buceros rhinoceros silvestris | reverse complement strand
GTGGGCAGCTTGGTCTGAGTCTGGATGCGTCCCCCGGGGACTGCCGGGCACCGTGTCCTGCCCGCGGGGCGATGCAGCAGCTCGGGGCTGGTGCTGTGGCCTGCTGGTACCAGGTGTTCTCTGCCTCCTCTTCCAGATACAAGACGGGCAAGAACAAGTGGTTCTTCCAGAAGCTGCGATTCTAAAGTTGTAACAATGTCACATCAGTCAATGTTTATTAAAAAACACTGTTTCATTGTATTTAAAAAAAAAAAAAAAA
>NW_010439647.1:0-259 GCF_000710305.1 Buceros rhinoceros silvestris | reverse complement strand
GGGGTCTCAGAGCTGTCTGAGCTGCTCCGGAACTCACATCGCGAGTACAGAAAAGGAACGGAGCACGAGGTTAAACTCCTCACACTTGAGGGATTATTGATAAATGGGGAATTACATCAGCAGGTTCTTATTTCTTACTCAATCCCAAACCAATCTGTCGTGGGTTTGCAGCAGAGTTGTTTTGGTGTTTCATTTCTTTTCCTGATGCTGAGCTTGGTTGGAATTGACGGGCACTGCTCAAGAAGAGTTCGTTACGGCA
>NW_010439646.1:0-259 GCF_000710305.1 Buceros rhinoceros silvestris | reverse complement strand
CCGGGCCGGCTTGCCACACCAAAGTTGACCGTGACCGTGCCACCGCCCGCCGGCTGCTGTCCTCCTGCCAAGCCACCCGCCTGGCTCCGGAGAGGAGGCACCTGCATGGGCTGCGGAGGGGAGGGCACAGGTACGTGACCCCCACCTTGGGACCAGCATGGAGGGTGGAGGGACACGGGGCTGAGTGTCACCAGTGGGATGCTGGCAGCCCCCCTGTCCCCACAGGGGGGGGGGGGCACCGCCTGCAGGGGACACGCGG
>NW_010439645.1:0-259 GCF_000710305.1 Buceros rhinoceros silvestris | reverse complement strand
GCTCTGTTTCTGTGCCGTTTCCGTGGCAGATATCTAGACCATCTGTATATACAAAAATTACATCACTGGAATGATTTAGACCTCTGTCTTGTAGACTACATTTTATTTTAGCTAATGCTCTTTCTTGAGCATCTTCTCAGTCAGCTGTATTATACATGGCATATCCAAAGTGCTTTGTTCCTCTCATGCATGGCATGTTGGGGCACATAGAAGAAATACAGAAAATAGCTGGATTCAAATGCACAGGTTAATTGTTTGC
>NW_010439644.1:0-259 GCF_000710305.1 Buceros rhinoceros silvestris | reverse complement strand
GAAACAACTCTGCAGACACCAAGATCAATGAGGAAGGTGGGGGAAGAGGTGTTCCAGGCACTTGTGAAGACTATGGTGAGGCAGACTATCCCCCTGCAGTCCATGGTGGTAGAACCAACTTGATTACAGATTCAGTAATGACAATATTTACACTTACTACAGGGTACCTCAGATAAAAACTTAGATACACAAACACAAGACATACATACAAACAAACATAGGATCCACAGCCCTCTCTCAAATGCACAAAGCAAAACAC
>NW_010439643.1:0-259 GCF_000710305.1 Buceros rhinoceros silvestris | reverse complement strand
CCACGTGCTCTCCCAGAGTTCCATAAAGATGTTGTATTTGGGGTTTGTACAAAGTCTGCTCAAAGGAAGTCTCCTAACCTGACAAAAAGTGCTCTGGAGTATTTGTGCTGTTACATGAACGGTATCATATACCTTTAACTAGATCACAGTGGTAGCAAAGAGAAAAAGAAATCTTCAGGATCACTTTCTTCTTCCACCGTGGCCTTAGAGGATGTAGTGCAAAATCTGCCTGTTGCTCCACTTGAGGAGCTTTGCTCAC
>NW_010439642.1:0-259 GCF_000710305.1 Buceros rhinoceros silvestris | reverse complement strand
TTTAACTGGTTTTAGTTTCACTGGGTTTTGCTTTACTATTTTATTTTTACTATTATTTTTTACTATTTTTAGTGTTACTACTTTTATTTTAAATATTTCACTCTTTTTAGTTTTTCTATTTTTAGTGTTACCACTTTTAAATATTTCACTGGTTTGAGTTTTATTATTTTTAGCCTTACTACTTTTATTTTAAATATTTTATTGACAACCTTTTAATTTGCACCACTCTTTGCAATATCGCCATTAAGATTTAATCAAT
>NW_010439641.1:0-259 GCF_000710305.1 Buceros rhinoceros silvestris | reverse complement strand
CTCTCCATCTTCCTCCCAAGGCGACAACTTCCTCCTTCACAACCTGATCCTGGACACAGGCATCACGCAGCAGCTGGTGGAGCGGGTCTGGAAGGACCAGGACCTCAATACGTAGGTGGAGTTGAGGTGGCCCAGGACAGGCAGTGCTGTCTGGGAACAGCAAGGGATGGGGACAGGCTGTGGGGACAGGGGCAGAGCGAAGCCCCGCTGATGACTGCCATGCCTGGACCCTTTCCTTGCAGGTACAGCCTCTTGGCTG
>NW_010439640.1:0-259 GCF_000710305.1 Buceros rhinoceros silvestris | reverse complement strand
AGCTACTGATTTACAAACCGACACCGGGAGGGACTGCTCCATTTGCCAGAGCAAGGAAACTCATCAGCTCCAGACGAGCAATTGCTTTCATCACTAAGTTGAGATTAAAGCATAGGAAGAAGAAAGCGTCTTACCTAGTGAATCCAATGATAATTCCTCTGCTGGTCACTGTGAGTGAGACACTACCTCGCAGATAAGCAAACCCCAAAAGACAGCACATGCCTTTTGGGGAGTTCAGGGTGTTTAAAAAAAAAAAAAA
>NW_010439639.1:0-259 GCF_000710305.1 Buceros rhinoceros silvestris | reverse complement strand
CAAACAAGAAAGCCAGCCTCAGGAAAGCAGGATAAAACCAGCAAAACAATTACAGACATTTGGGGGGAAATGGTACCACCGTTAATCACGTCTATATGAACTTTAGTAGAAGCTGGAAGCATCGTACTGGTTCCCTGCCCTCCTCAGGAACAGGTAAACAAGAAGAGACACCTCGGCAATCAGCAAACCCAGCTCCTGGGGCACGCACACGAGCAAAGCGGAGCTCAGCCTGGGCACCGCCCGCTCCCACCGCCCCGCC
>NW_010439638.1:0-259 GCF_000710305.1 Buceros rhinoceros silvestris | reverse complement strand
AGAGGCTGTGGAGTCTGCTTCTCTGGAGATATTAAACCTGCCTAGGCACAATCCTGTGCAGTCTGCTCTAGGTGAACTTGCTGTAGCAGAGGGGTTGGTCTAGATGACCTCCAGAGGTCTCTTCCAACACCTGCCATTCTGTGAAAGCAGTTATGTAGATTAATCGCTTGCTTTGGTGCTTTTCGTTTCTGATATGTGATAGCGGTAATCCCACAATAGCTTTGACTAATTGAAGAACTGTATCAGCCAGAGGCATATT
>NW_010439637.1:0-258 GCF_000710305.1 Buceros rhinoceros silvestris | reverse complement strand
TCAGTAACAGGTAATAGTCTGAGAGCTGTACCAAGCTAGGAAGCTTCCTAGTGATGTCCGTCACCCAGGTCCCAGAGAGGAAGCAGCCTTCCCTATGAGGAGGGCCTGCCCGGAGTATTAGACTCTCTGTTCTGCTCAGAAGGGAGTCACATACAGCTATAATCTGTCTCTTCTTCCTCATGGAGGAGGTTATGATACCGGGGGTAGGCCTTTCTGAACTTGGAGATACCTCTGGTGTATTTGGACTGTCATTCACAT
>NW_010439636.1:0-259 GCF_000710305.1 Buceros rhinoceros silvestris | reverse complement strand
TAAAGTTAAGGGATCTGCACAGAACATACAGTTTTTAGATCCTGATGGATGTAATCAAGAAGATAGCAGCTATGTCTCCAACAACTAATAAAAAGGCTTTCTTAGGCCTTGCGGGTTTCCGGAGTGTTCTGGTTTATGATAAAACCGGTTTGGTTTGGTTTGATTGACATAGAAGAAAGCCAATTACAGTATTCCTACCCCCTGCAGTTCACTGCATCTTACTGGTTATGGAGCTTCTTGGCAGGACAATGTCTCTTTA
>NW_010439635.1:0-259 GCF_000710305.1 Buceros rhinoceros silvestris | reverse complement strand
AGTAATTTTGAAGTCTCCCTTGTGTGAAACTATGACAGCAACAGTGCTTCAGGTCACTGTGAGTCAAACCTAACTGGTCCTACAGTTGGAAAGCAGTCAGCTCTCTCACTTGGATTTTCTCCCTAGCGGGGGTCTAGTATCAGCCTGTTTGGCCTCATCAGGAAAAAAAAAAAACCCTAAATACTTATTTTGGTATAAATACAGACTCAACCTGGAAAATTTCCTTCTTAGAACAAAATCATGGCACTCATTCATCCAC
>NW_010439634.1:0-259 GCF_000710305.1 Buceros rhinoceros silvestris | reverse complement strand
AGTCAGGGGCCAGCCTGGCGCTGCTGGGACGTAGGGCACCCTGTCCTTCCCGGGGCACAGCGTCTCCAGGGGGCTGCTGGCACGGCCCCGCTGAGCACCCCGTGCCCCTCGCAGGCAGCCAGCTACGGCCGGAGGAGGGCAGCCCCCTGCCCGAGGGCAAGGTGAAGGTGAAGCTGGACCACGACGGAGCCATCCTGGAGGTGGAGGAGGATGATGTGGAGAAGGTAGGGCCGCGGGGTGGGGGACGGCGGGGCACACC
>NW_010439633.1:0-259 GCF_000710305.1 Buceros rhinoceros silvestris | reverse complement strand
GCCCCCTACCAGGTGCTTCCCCAGCCAGTCCTCTGGTTCTGGTCCCACTCACCCGAAAATATTTCTCAAAGAGGACTTTGGAGGTGTTGAAGGTGCCAATGGTGTCGATATCTATCACTGTCTTGAAGGCGTTGAAGGACAGGGCGCTGGCTGGGCACAAGAAGTTCCCCGCAGCACCTGAAAAACAAGCGGCCGGGGGCGCAGTCAGGACTGGGCCAAGAGAGACCAGGCGGTTTCAGGACACTTCTGCAAGAGGGAT
>NW_010439632.1:0-259 GCF_000710305.1 Buceros rhinoceros silvestris | reverse complement strand
AGGGAAGGCATAAACATCATGAATGCGCAGTATTACAAGTGTCTGTGGAAATTCAGCTGTGCCGACAAAGGTCTCCATGCCTACGGAAGAGCAGACAGCGGTGTCCTTGCCCACATTAGTCCCACCGATGGGCTTCAAACTCCAATGTGAGTGGGGAAAAGTACCCAGCTCACATGTTCCCCTCGGTGATAGCCCCTATGCCACCAGCAAATTGCAGGCAGCAACGATTTAGCACATCTTTCGCCTAGGGACTATTTTC
>NW_010439631.1:0-259 GCF_000710305.1 Buceros rhinoceros silvestris | reverse complement strand
GGTGCAGGGGGAATCCCTCCGGCAGCTGGAGCTGACCCCAGCTCTGCCCTGGGTGGGTTGAGGTGATTCTCAGCCTTTTCCAGCCCTTTCTCTAGTCCATGCTAGAGAAGAGCCCGTGCAGCTCTGAACCTGCGCTATGACCCCTCCGACACCAAGCGGTTTCCAGTTGTAGGGGCAACCAGGTGAACATGCACTGGTCAACCGACGAGCCACAAAACAGCAGCCACCAGGGCGAGGAGGGATGCTCCAGCATGGAACC
>NW_010439630.1:0-259 GCF_000710305.1 Buceros rhinoceros silvestris | reverse complement strand
AGCCAGGACCAGGGGCAGGCGCTCGCGTCTCCCTCTCTTCTTGGCCTGGCCAAGACCGGCCTTGGTCTGCAGAGTTCAGCCAGGCAGCTCCACGCTCCTACCAACCGCAGCCTCCAGGCCAAAGCTCCCCCTCGCCAGCAGCCCGACAGCCCGGCCGGTGTTAGCCCGTTCGTGGCTGTGCTGGACACCGGCAAATGCTCCTGCCCGGGGCCTGGCGCCGCCCGCCCACCGGCTCCGACGGTGGGCAGGCAAGTGCCAG
>NW_010439629.1:0-259 GCF_000710305.1 Buceros rhinoceros silvestris | reverse complement strand
CCTGGGGATTGGCACCCAAAATCCAGGGACTGGCATCTGCAACCTGGGTGTTGGCACCTGAAATCTAGGGACTGGCACCAAAACCTGGGGACTGGCACCTGCAACCGGGGATTTGCACCCGAAATCCAGGGACTGGGAGCGGTTTGGGGGACCCACGGACACCCCACGGCAGCAAACCAGGACCCCCAGCCCGGCCGCTGCCACGGCAGCTCCGCGGGGATTGCCCGGGACGATGCCCCGACACGAAGGGGGGGATTTT
>NW_010439628.1:0-259 GCF_000710305.1 Buceros rhinoceros silvestris | reverse complement strand
CCTCACCATGGTCTTTTCCACAAGCTGCAGGGCAATTTCTTCTCTGACGTCTGGAGTACCTCCTCCCCCTCCCTGGACTTTGGTGTCTGCAGAGTGGTTTCTCTCACATATTCTCATTCCTCAATCTGGCTGCAGTTGCTGTTGTGCAGCAATATCTCCATCTTAAACATGGTTTTACAGAGATGCTACTACTGTCAGTGATGGGCTCAGGCTTGGCCAGTGGTGGGTCCATCTTGAAGCTGTCTGGCATTGGCTCCAT
>NW_010439627.1:0-259 GCF_000710305.1 Buceros rhinoceros silvestris | reverse complement strand
CTTAATTTCATCTATTTTGCAGCTAATGCAAGTATTACAATCCGTAGATGGTCTTGCATAGTTTTGGCGTCTCCTTGGGGAATTTGGCATGTTTGGAGAAGAAGTAGCGCTTACAAGTCTTCCAATTCTATTTTAGGTCTAACTAGCATACCTTTTAGGTTGAAGCCAGCGTTTTTCAAGAGAACCATTTTCAAACAGATTTGTTGAAATAGTGCAAATTATAAGCAGCTCTGTCCTGTACGAAATTCCCAGATGATTA
>NW_010439626.1:0-259 GCF_000710305.1 Buceros rhinoceros silvestris | reverse complement strand
TGCTGGAGCAGGGAGGGACCATGTGGGGAAGGGACGAGCAGCCAGTGCAGGCAGTCGGCGGTGAAATGCTGCAGCCTTTCCAGCCCCTGCCATGGCAGAGCAATAAACCCTCGCTGAACCCTTTGCATCCATTGGCTTTTATTAGCACCAGGGAGCAAGTGAACTGCCGGCCTTGAGAGCCACCGTGAGCTGCTTGCTTTGCCTCCGGCCCTTCCCGGGGCCAAGGCTTGGAGCAGCTGATAAATCCCTGCCCAGAGGG
>NW_010439625.1:0-259 GCF_000710305.1 Buceros rhinoceros silvestris | reverse complement strand
CTTGTTCAGTTCTCTGGCTTGCTCCTGTGGTGGTGAGGTCACACCTAAACCAAGGCGACTCGTGAAATTAGGATTATTAGTGTTTCCTGTAGATTAGGTTTTTAACATGTTTTATTTTGTTTTGTTGGGTTTTTTTACCCAAAGATCCATGTTTTCTGTTGGTCTTGAGTTTGAATTAACTTGGAAACTCTGATCACTTGTAGCATTCTACTAGTTCTACTAATATCCAAATCCATCAAGCTGTGAAGTGGCAGGACCC
>NW_010439624.1:0-259 GCF_000710305.1 Buceros rhinoceros silvestris | reverse complement strand
GGTGGCCTTGCTCAGCACCGGGAGGAACCGGAGGCAGAAATAAGCAGAACTGGGGTCCTGCAGCATCCCGCTTCCCCTGGGCGTGGCGGCGCTCGCTGGGAGGTGAGCTGTGTCCAGGGGTGAGAACGGCAGTGGTTTGTGCTGGTCCTGGGGGTATGAATTCCCACGGGTGAGCAGGGGTGGGCAGGAGCTGGGAACCCTTGCCACAGCAAGGGCAGGGGACGGCGAGGGGGGCAGGGGACGGCGAGGGGGGCAGGCG
>NW_010439623.1:0-259 GCF_000710305.1 Buceros rhinoceros silvestris | reverse complement strand
ACATGGAGGGCGCATCACACGCAAAGAGCATCACACGCCAAGAGCATCACACACAGGGAGCACCAAGGAACGAGAAACATGGAGGAGGCAACATGGAGGGAGCATCACAGAAAATGCCACATGAAGAGAGTGATGCGGACGGAGCCACACGCAGGGAACATCACGCAGGAAGACACAGAGGGAGCCACAGGCATGGAGCCACACGGAGGGAACAACACGGAAGGGAGCAACAGGGAGAAAGCGTCACCGAGGGAGCATC
>NW_010439622.1:0-259 GCF_000710305.1 Buceros rhinoceros silvestris | reverse complement strand
CACACTGAAGAGACCCAGCCAGGAGAGCCAGACGAGCCGGGGAGGGGGTGGAGGGAATCCCCAGCCAGCGGATTGATTGCACCAGTTACCTTCTCTAAGCCCCTTCGCAAGAGGGGAAAAAAGAAGATGAATACAGAGAGAATACCTTGTCTCTCCTCCTCCGCGGGGCTCCTCTTCTCACTCCAAAATACTAAAAGGTGGACGGGCAGATCAGACACAAGCGTTCAGCTCCCGGCGGGGGAGAGGCGGGGGAGGGGAA
>NW_010439621.1:0-259 GCF_000710305.1 Buceros rhinoceros silvestris | reverse complement strand
CACGCGTGGGTGCCACCGCGCCGCCGCGCCCGCTGCCCAGCCAGGGGAAGGGACGTCTGAGCCGCGCACCCGGGTGACCCCCCAGAAACTGGGGGTCCCGCCGGGCCGGGGGAACTCGACACAATTCCAGCTCCTGCACTTCAAAGCGGGGTTTTTCTCTCTAGCGACTTCTAGCTGCCCCAGGACGGTAGGCTGCCTTCAGCTATTGTGCGATCTTTTTCATGCCAAAGATTTAGCAGGGGAAAAGAAAAAAAAAAAA
>NW_010439620.1:0-259 GCF_000710305.1 Buceros rhinoceros silvestris | reverse complement strand
CTTCGGTTGCCCCCAGACCTCCGAGCCTTGCCAGGCTCCTGGGGCTGAAGCCCAGCACGCGGAATTGATTCCTCGAGGCTTGTACCCCGGCTCTGAGGAAGGAACCCACCGCCCCCGACCAGGAGAGCTGCATCCTGGCCCTGGGGGACGGCAAGCTGAAGGACTTTAAGGACATGAGGGGACGCTTGTGCGTGCCGCAAGGTGGGCAGAGCGGGACCAGCACTGCCCTCAGCCCAGTGCTGCCCTGGGCGATTCTCCA
>NW_010439619.1:0-259 GCF_000710305.1 Buceros rhinoceros silvestris | reverse complement strand
GCTGGCATCGATCCGGCGCCACCTTTCATGTCCCTGCTGCATCCCCTTCCCAGAAGAGCCATGACTGGGCTGTCCTCTGCCCAAGTGACTCTGCTTTGTGTGGTGCCTGTCCTGCTGCCGCCCCCTCAGCCCCTTCCCCCACGGCACCTGCTGTCACTTGGTGTTGTTCTCCTGCCTCAGTTTCCCCACCTGAGAAGCATGGGGCTCTGTGACCTCTGTGACCCACCCCTCTGTGACTCCGCTGCAGCACCAGCGCCGG
>NW_010439618.1:0-259 GCF_000710305.1 Buceros rhinoceros silvestris | reverse complement strand
GCGCTGGGGCTCGATGGGCTCAGAGGGCTTTGCCCACCTCAGCGGTTCGGTGATTCTCTGGTTCTGAGGGCGGTTGCACGATTCGGGCATCGTCCCAGGGCTCTGGGGTTACAATTTTTAGGCAAACCCTGGTCTTTCAGGGCACCGACAGGGATTTTCCCGGGGTCAGGCTGGTGGCGCTGGCAGCGTTGGGTTTGAAGCAGAGCGTTTTGTCTCTCTGTAAGTCAATTAGGAAGGAGCTTATGCAAAGCCGAATTAA
>NW_010439617.1:0-259 GCF_000710305.1 Buceros rhinoceros silvestris | reverse complement strand
TCTTCTCTTTCATCCTTCCCCTTCCAAACAATAGACAGCACCCAAAAGAGAAAGAATCATGTTCCCCTTCCTATTTATAGTGTTATTGGAAGAGGCATTGATGGACAAGGCTTGGACCAGGAGTGGGCGTGAAATTGGAGCCCAGGGCTACATTTCACAAGCAGGGCCTGTAGCCCCTTACCGCATGCTACCTGAGCATTCCAGAACAAAAGATGACAAACCTCCTTCTGTGCCCAAACAAGGGGGGAACAGCCCCCCT
>NW_010439616.1:0-258 GCF_000710305.1 Buceros rhinoceros silvestris | reverse complement strand
GACTCTGTGTAAGCACTGCTGAGGGGTAACGAAAACATCCCTGAATTATCAGCGGTGCTTCCAACACAAACGCAAAGCGCAGCTCCATAGAGGCAACTGTGCAGAAAATGAACTGTACTGCTAAAACCGTATGGCCCAATGTCATAAACAGTTTGGGTTGGGAGGGACCTCAAAAGGTGACCTAGTTCCAAGCCAGGTGCCATGGGCAGAGGCAAAGGGAGAAGCCGTCCCTGGGTGGGCTTGAACCACCAACCTTTC
>NW_010439615.1:0-259 GCF_000710305.1 Buceros rhinoceros silvestris | reverse complement strand
GAGGAGGGGTGGAAGGGGTGAGGAAGGGGCAGCAGCCCCGGGGACAGGCCGAGGGAGTGAGCCAGTGCCGCTGCCTTGCGGTCCCCGTTTGGGACAACCCAGGACCTCCCTGCTCCCCAGACGGGGCTCCCGGCCCAGCCTCCCAGAACCGCCTCACGGTGAAAGGCAAACGGCTCAGCCACGCGTTGCATAACCGGGAGAAGAGGCGTCCTCCGGAGCCGAGTGGCTGCCGGCCAACGCTTGGCATTAAAGTGGAGCC
>NW_010439614.1:0-259 GCF_000710305.1 Buceros rhinoceros silvestris | reverse complement strand
CCATCTCACCCCGCTCCTCGGCCTCAGCGATGGCTGACTGCAGATGCTGGTTCTGAGGAAGAAGCAAGGGCACTCCCTCAGAGCTCGTTTTGTCACTTGGGCTCAACACTCAGAGCCCAAGTGGAGAAGTCAAGGGAGAAAAAAGGGAAACATCTCCCTGAAGTCCACAAGGGGTGGTTGTGAAACCATTTCTGCCCTACACAGCATCATCTGTGATCCCCCCTGATGCCAGCACCCCGTGAGGCACTAGCCCACCCCT
>NW_010439613.1:0-258 GCF_000710305.1 Buceros rhinoceros silvestris | reverse complement strand
GGCGCGGCGGGCAGCGAAGGCAAGGCAAGCTCAGCCCAGCGCAGCCCAGCCCCGACGGCCCCCCGACTCAGCCCCGGTTCCTGCCACCACCCCGCCTGAAGCCAAGCCTGGGGCGAGCCCCAGCACCACGCTACTGACCTGCTGCAGCCCCCTCCCGGGCAGGGTCAGAAACAGTTCAACCTAAACGTCATCTGAGAAACAAGGTATAACAACGCGTATGTATTGTTTCCCCTAAAAGAGTGTCTGGTCCCCCAGTGG
>NW_010439612.1:0-258 GCF_000710305.1 Buceros rhinoceros silvestris | reverse complement strand
TTTTACCTTTCTTATAGATCGGCGCCTTGATTTTCATTGGTGACAAAATCACACCACTAGATACTCTCACCCTGACAACCCCGATCACCATTTTGCCCGGTTATACATTGCTACAATGATTAGTTTCAGTGCTCAGGTCCTATGATCAGCCTCACCGCTGGGAGACTTTCCTTCCCCTGTTTCTTGTGTCTTTATGACCTCCTCTGATTTTGTTTTCTGTGGAAGAAGCAGTCAATAATTTTCCATCTTCAGGTCCAA
>NW_010439611.1:0-259 GCF_000710305.1 Buceros rhinoceros silvestris | reverse complement strand
ATGCATAGACCCTCCAGCATGGCCAGAGACACCCAGCATGGGCAGAGACCCACCCTGGCATGGCCAGAGACACCCTGACATGGCCAGACACCCCACACCAGCAGCTCAACCACCTCCTCCTGCCCCCTCAGCCCCCCATCTCCAGGCTGCCCCCCACTCACCACCGCCATGTGCTGGGAGTTGCTGCTGAGCGTGTGGGCGGCGATCCTCTCCAGGGAGCGGACGATGCTGGTGCAAGCCTTCTCCTCCCTCTGCGACA
>NW_010439610.1:0-259 GCF_000710305.1 Buceros rhinoceros silvestris | reverse complement strand
ACCCCCCAGGACCCCCTGGGGACTCCATGGCCACATGGGGACCCACCCCCAAATCATCCTGGGATCTCTGCCCTCTCACTAAAACTTGTGTCCTTCCCAGGCGACTGCGGGGGCGGGAAGAATGGCTTCGGGTACAAGACCCACCAGTGACATCATTTCCATTTCCCAGATGACACCATCTCTCAGCCACTGTGACATCTCAAGGCCCCACGACTGGGGGGGGATTTTTAAAGGCAGGGGGGTCTCAAGCCGGGGGCAG
>NW_010439609.1:0-258 GCF_000710305.1 Buceros rhinoceros silvestris | reverse complement strand
TCTGATTTCAGAAACCATGAAGTTGAGGTTGAAACTTCCAAAATCCCTTTTTGTTTGATGGTATCAGCACTCCAAATGCAAGTTGACATACTGCAACATGGTTACCTTCTTGAAGAGCAGGAATTTGATGTGTGCCTTTCAGAACTTTCACCCAAAACTGCTATCCTTGGCCACAAGTGTTTTTACAGTTTAAGAGTCCAAATATACATGTAAACTAGACTTCCAGATAATCATGGGAGACCTTACCAATGTACAAAA
>NW_010439608.1:0-259 GCF_000710305.1 Buceros rhinoceros silvestris | reverse complement strand
GGCCCCTCGGGTGGCAGCCCCGGCACCGGAGCTGACCACGCGCGGTCACCTGGGACGCATCCGGCGCGCCTGAGGAGCTCCCGCTCTTCTCCTGCTGCACATGCAGCCCCGCGAGGATGTCTCAGGGGTCGCAGCTCCCACACGAGATGCTCCGGCCACCAGGGGGGACGGGTTTCACCTCCGCGGGTGGGCAGGGAGGTGGCACCTGCCCGGGGAGACCCTCAAGTCTCCTCAGGGCCAAAAGGGCTGACAGGCGGGG
>NW_010439607.1:0-258 GCF_000710305.1 Buceros rhinoceros silvestris | reverse complement strand
GCAACCTACCTGCAAACCCCTCCAGGTTCTCCTGCAGGGTTGTGGGTCAGAGGGCTCTGGGCGAGCTGAGACCGTGGCCAGGCTTTTTGCCTGGGTCCTGCTGATGGCTTAAGCTTGACTTCACACTGTCTTGTACCAATACAACGACTGGTCCTTGCTCAGGCTGAGCATCACCAGTGTTAGTAACTGGGCAGGGCAGCCCAGGCTGGGAGCTTGTCTGTCTTTGTTCTGTGGCTTCTTCCCTCCCAAAGCTCCTGC
>NW_010439606.1:0-259 GCF_000710305.1 Buceros rhinoceros silvestris | reverse complement strand
CAAAAATCAAAAGTACCCAAGATCCCGATTCCCCACCGCTGACCCCCTGAAGTTGAGGACAGAAATCCCAGCCCACAGCCAGGATCTTGGGAAGCAAAGAGGTGACCAAGGTGCCACAGCCTCCTCCTCGGGTCAGCACAAGTCCCTTGTGGAGTGATTTGGTTTGGCTTTTTCTTCTTTTGGACAGAGGAACAGGAGGCAGAAGCAAGTGTCTTGCAGACAAGAGGAGGCCCTTCTTCGTGCTGGCTGTGGCGTGCTC
>NW_010439605.1:0-259 GCF_000710305.1 Buceros rhinoceros silvestris | reverse complement strand
GTTTGTTTTGCGTACCTGCATCAGGTGCCAGCGTGATCAGCGTGAAGGGCGCGTCCTGCGAGGAGGCCTGCCGGGTCAGGCGTGGCGAGCCCGCCCGGTGCGGCGTCTGTGTCCCCTGTGCCACCATGGGGGAAGGGGCGGTGGGACCAGCAGAGGGACCCTCATAGGAGAGTAGGGGGCTCTGCGTCTGCGTCGAAAACTCTGCCGTGGCCTTCGCGGCACGGGTGGGACTTTGGGTGGGGGAGGAGGGTGAGAGCGG
>NW_010439604.1:0-258 GCF_000710305.1 Buceros rhinoceros silvestris | reverse complement strand
TTCTCCTCAAAATGTGTTTTCTCGGTTTACAGTTAAAGTTTACCTTGTGACTGTCGTTAAAGATGTCTTAGAGTCACATTAACGAAGCAGTCGATTTTGCAGAGTGGGGATTACTACTGCTTTAATTGGTTTTAAAATTGTATTTTGTATGCCACAAGAAAAGGAATGAAGCTGCTCCATATCAGAAGGAGTTCGCAAATATGACGACTTCATTGGTAGCTTCAGGGGCTGTTGGTAGGCGGCTGGAAGCGGGGGGGT
>NW_010439603.1:0-258 GCF_000710305.1 Buceros rhinoceros silvestris | reverse complement strand
GACTGAGATCAGGGCTCTCCTAAGAGGCCACTCCCTGCCTGAACATCTGGTAGCACTTGGGGGGCATTTGTGCTCCCATCTGCCCAGCACAGCCGTGGTGCGGGCAGCTGCGATGCAAATGGACAGCAAGAGGTCTGATGGCAGCCAAGTGGTGATTCTCCTGCTTCTCCTCCAGGGCCATACCTCCTCCAGGCCAGAGATGTCATCGGGCAGCAGCACAAACATGCTCAGCTCTCCACTGGTGTACGGAAGCTCCAG
>NW_010439602.1:0-258 GCF_000710305.1 Buceros rhinoceros silvestris | reverse complement strand
GAGGCGGCCGCTGCCATCATGGCACGGGCAGGGGAGGACGGTGGAGACCAGCAAGGCGTCACATGAGGATTTTCACGGGGGTTTGCACGAGGAGACACAGGAGGTGGCATGGAGGAGGATGAGGAGGACGAGGATGAGGCCATAGGATGGGTGGTGGTGGGTGGCAGTGGGGACCAGCAAGGTGTCACATGATGGTTTGCATGAGGGTTTGCACGAGGATTCAGATGAGGTGACGCACGAGGGGATGAGGATGAGGAT
>NW_010439601.1:0-258 GCF_000710305.1 Buceros rhinoceros silvestris | reverse complement strand
GAGGGAGGAGGAGGACAAGGAGGAGGAGGAGGAAGTGAAGAAGACGGAGGAGAGGTAAGTTTGTGGAGCACAGAAAGGAAACTCGCTAAGCGCACAAGCACCCTGAGCTGTTCCTGGGCAGAGGGGCTGTGGGACACACACCCCCACCCCCGCCACGATCGCAGCCCATGTGCTGCAGCCCCTCCTGGCAGCCGTTACCTCACAGCCGGAACTGCAGCTGTTTCAAAACGTCACTTGCCCAGCCCCGGCCAAGCAGAG
>NW_010439600.1:0-258 GCF_000710305.1 Buceros rhinoceros silvestris | reverse complement strand
GGGTCTGATTTTATACAGAGAAGGTTTTGAGCATTTATCACAGCATGAGAAAAAGTCTTTCTTGGGTGGTTTTAAAATGTATTGTTCATGTTATTGATAAGTAGTGGGAAATAGCAATGAAGTGACTTCACTTTCATCCACATGGTAAATCTCATGCACCGTATATCTGAGAGTGGTGCTTATGGCAGAGGAGGCTGAGAAGCAAAAAAGTACCTTCTGCAAGTGATTAAAATCCGAAGTGATGCTTAGAATGGCGCA
>NW_010439599.1:0-259 GCF_000710305.1 Buceros rhinoceros silvestris | reverse complement strand
CTGGGGTCTGGTCCCCATCCCAGCTGCAGGCAGTGTTCCTGCCTCTGCTCCTCTGGGCAGGGGCTCCTGGCACCTGAGGGAGAGCAGGGACCTGGGCACGGGGCACGGCTGCCTGCTCGGGGCCATTTTGCAGCAGCGGCTGTTGCTGCTCTGTTTGTGTTCCTGCACACTCTGGTGCTCCCAAAGCAGCAAACACCCCGGTACAGTTGTCATGGAAATTAGACAGTGTTCCCTGGGCACAGGGCTCTGTGTTCCCAGC
>NW_010439598.1:0-259 GCF_000710305.1 Buceros rhinoceros silvestris | reverse complement strand
AAGGATGCTGAGGGGATGCTCGGGGGCTGCTGGGTGGAATGTTCCGCTGCTCTCTGGTCTGGGGTCTCCCACCCCATTTTTTCTCGCAGGCTCCGATACAAAGTGAAGACCAAGAGCTGCTGGCAAAGGCCCGTTTAGTTTTTACGGAGCCCCTGTCCCTGTCTGGGCCAGAGCTGCTGCTCCTGGAGGGCTCTGGCTCCTGGGAAGGGTTTGGCAGCGCTGGCGGGCAGGTGGGGATGCAGGCGGGGATGCAGGGACT
>NW_010439597.1:0-258 GCF_000710305.1 Buceros rhinoceros silvestris | reverse complement strand
AGTCACGATCTGAAATGGAAACGGAAACGAGTGGTGTAAGCGTGGGTCTGGCTGCCCAGTCTGGTCGCGAGCATCCTCGTGCCTTCTTCCCGACCGGCTGTGGAATGGTACTGCTTGGATCCTGCTTTGCTTTCCACTGGATTTACCATCGTGACCTGCAGTGACTCGTCCCGGCTTTGCCCTAGAAAAATGCAGACTAGGCAGAGGGTAGGCTGCTTCTCTCAGAGTGAATCTGAAGGTGCTTCTGAGACCTGTGTC
>NW_010439596.1:0-258 GCF_000710305.1 Buceros rhinoceros silvestris | reverse complement strand
CGGGGCCTTCCTTGCTGCCGCTGCGCTGTGGCTGGGGCAGTTCCTCAGGTTTAGCTGCTGGTGAGAGGTGTTGACAAACCTGCGGCATCCAAACAAGCCTTTTCCTCACTTTCCACCCTCAGTGTCTCGCTCTCCCTTGCGCCTCCTCAAATGCCTTTTGAGTGCATCCGGCTTCTTGTCCCCTCAGCAGCCCAGGAAGTGCCCCGTGGCTGCCTGCCCCAGCCCCTCTCTGCCCACGCGTTGTTCCAGCCCGGGGGA
>NW_010439595.1:0-258 GCF_000710305.1 Buceros rhinoceros silvestris | reverse complement strand
CCGGCCGCGGGGCTGCGGCCCGGCGGGAGGGTTTGGCGGCGGAGATGCCGGGTGATCCCGGCACTGGTGGAAGCGGTGACTCAATCACAGGAGGCGTCACACTGTGGCACTGATTTCCCTTTCCAAGCTGGGAGCTTTTATTTTCATTTTTCTGTGGATAATTTATACTTTTTTGCAGCTTTTCCTGCTCTGGCCCCACCTGCTGCCTTGCTCAGTTCAAATGGCAGCGGGTTCCCCAGCGTGGCCGGGGGCGTCCCC
>NW_010439594.1:0-258 GCF_000710305.1 Buceros rhinoceros silvestris | reverse complement strand
GGCAGCAGCTGAGCACCTGTCGGAGCAAGTGGGGCAGGAGAGCAGCCAGCGGGTCACGGCAGCGCTGAGCACCATATGTCACAGTACTGGGGTCAGCAAGTACTGTGGTGGCATCAGAGAGGCTGTGACCCCGGTGTACCAGCTCCTCACTTTTCACTGCTCCTGAAGTTGGGGCCATAGTTATCCCACCCGTCTTCCCTGCCAGAACATGGCCGGGGTCATGCTGGGAGAACTAGGTGAAAGCCGTGTAACCCAGCA
>NW_010439593.1:0-258 GCF_000710305.1 Buceros rhinoceros silvestris | reverse complement strand
TCCTCCATGTCCACAGAGTGTTCCCCCCTGGCGCAGAGGAGCAGGACTGGGCAGGGTGGTGCTGCCTGTGCCTGGACCGCTGGGGCAGGTTCCTGGGCAGGTGGGTTTTCCCTGAGCGAGGGTGTTGCAAAGGGGGAGGCTGGAGTCTGTGAGGGAGGTCTGAAAACAAGGTTCTGATGCTTCAAGCTGGTGACTTTTCTTCCCAGGAGCCAGGGTCACCCAGGCACTGCCAGTGCCGGGGAAGACGCTGCTGCTGGC
>NW_010439592.1:0-258 GCF_000710305.1 Buceros rhinoceros silvestris | reverse complement strand
GGCCAGAGCGCTGCCCGCGCCCGCGAGCCCATCCCGGGGGCCACGCGGCGAAAAACCCGGGTCTGAGCTGCCCTGGGGGATGCAAACGGCTGTGTGCCCGTTTGAGCGCGCAAGGGTGCTCCCAGCTCCTCGCTGGAGGCAGAGGGCGCCCCGGGGGGAGATTGCAAGCCGCCCGTCCCTCACCGCGCCCGGTGGTCCATTGGAAACTGCCGCTCATCCTGGGCTTTCCTCAGGCCGCGTTTTGGGGCAGGAGCCGCT
>NW_010439591.1:0-258 GCF_000710305.1 Buceros rhinoceros silvestris | reverse complement strand
AGCGTGGGGAGCCAGACCTGGTGGTGGAGCCAGCAGTATCTGGGGGTGCTGGGGTGCCCCCGCCGGCAGCAGTGCCCGGGCTGCGGGTGAGGGCTGCTCCTGCCTGGGCTGTGACCACAGGGTGGCTGCACCTGCAAGAGAGGCAGGAGCGATGGCCGGTGGTCACCTGCGCTCTTGGTCCCAGGAGCGTCACCGGCCTGCAGGGTTGGGGTCAGTCCCTACCTGGGGGGTAGAGGGTTTGTGGGAGCACAGAAGTCT
>NW_010439590.1:0-258 GCF_000710305.1 Buceros rhinoceros silvestris | reverse complement strand
GTAGACACCAGTGCCCAGTGTACCTTAGTCTTGTTGAATCATAAAGGAACTGAATCCATCACCATCTCTGGTGTGACAGGAGGCTCACAGCAGCTGACATTATTGGAGCTAAAGTGAGCCTAACTGGATATAACTGGGAAACACACCCAATTGTAACTGGTCCAGATGCTCCATGCATCCTAGGCACAGACTTCCTCTAGAAAGGCTATTTTGAGGATCTGAAAGGATATAAATGGGCCTTTGGGGTAGCAGCTGTGG
>NW_010439589.1:0-258 GCF_000710305.1 Buceros rhinoceros silvestris | reverse complement strand
AATTAATTGGATCGATTGTAATTAATTAGGTTGACTGTAATTAATTGGATCAATTATATTTAATCGGATCGATTGTAATTAATTAGATCAACTGTAATTAATTAGATTGACTGTAATTGATCAGATCAATCGTAATTAACTAGATCGATTGTAATTAATTAGATCGATTGTAATTAATACTCGGCTCTGATCAATCAATGGGTTGCGATTAATAATCGCTTCCGATTAATGAACGGGCTGCGATTAATAATCGGCTCT
>NW_010439588.1:0-258 GCF_000710305.1 Buceros rhinoceros silvestris | reverse complement strand
CCCCCCGCCAGTGGCCTCCCAGCACAATTAATATCACTTTGCCAGACACCCGTCGCCCGCAGGACGGGGCAGGGTGAACGGGCAGCTGCTGCACATCCCCTCATGACGAGGCGGGGGGAGCAATGCTGCTCTGTGGGTGAGCTGGGGGGGGAGCTGTGTCCCCTGCAAGGCCCAGGACCCGCTCATGTCCAGGAACCCAGAGCCCCCCTGCTGATGGGGACCTGCTGGCAGAGTGGTTCACCATAACCCAGCTCAGCC
>NW_010439587.1:0-258 GCF_000710305.1 Buceros rhinoceros silvestris | reverse complement strand
AGGCGGCGAGGAGAGCCCCTACCTGCAATGACCACGGTGCTGGCATCCTCAGGGAGAGGAGGAGGGTGAGACTTCTTTGTGAAGGGAGTGGTCAGCCCTTCAAACCGGGAGAGAGGGGACAAGGCTGGGCCCGAGGCAGCTCTGAGCCGGGCTCAGTGGGCCGGGGCTCACAGCGGCCCCAGCAGAGCCGAACCGAGGCACTCACCTGGACTCGGAGGGGGCTGGTCTCTGTCCATAGCATCGGCTCCCTCCAGGTGA
>NW_010439586.1:0-258 GCF_000710305.1 Buceros rhinoceros silvestris | reverse complement strand
TTTTTGTGTCATATTTGTGTGAATATTTCTCTACTGACTGATTTCTGACAGGACACCGGAGGGGCGGGACGTCCTGCATCTAGTTCCAACGAGGAATTAGATCAAGATTTAGACTGGATTCGACCAAGGTCAAAGCGAACCTCCTTCTACCTCTCTTGGGGCAGCTTTGAAACACCCTCACAGAGACCGTGAGGGGAGAGCAGGAACTCGCGCATGGGGTCACCGATGTGAGATAAAAGGAAAGCGCAGCGCAGCAGC
>NW_010439585.1:0-258 GCF_000710305.1 Buceros rhinoceros silvestris | reverse complement strand
AAACCACAGACCTCAAAAACCACTGGACAGAAAAGCTTCAGAAGATTTTGGACCATTCCCTCTGGATTGACAAAGCAACATAATTTTTCATTTCTGACAGGTGTGGGATTTTTATTTTTGCCAAAATCTGCCTTTATTGTTTGACAGGTTTACAGGCATGTAAAGGATTGAACAGCCAAAGGTCTTCCCTTCATATGTTCATTCAAAAGTGTGCGAGTTACCGACAAAACACGAGATATTTCTTGCCGCAGTAGATTT
>NW_010439584.1:0-258 GCF_000710305.1 Buceros rhinoceros silvestris | reverse complement strand
GCCCCTCACCTTGGCCTCGTACCCGTTCACCATTTCCGTCTTCTCGCTCCTCCAGCCCAGGATCCCGGACTTGTTCCTGGGGTGACACAGAGCACCGTGAGCGACGGACGCTGCCGCTCGCACAGCCCGGGGTGCGCATCCCCCGGCGTGGCGCTCCAGCTGCCCCAGCCCACCTCTCGAAGGCGATGTTCTTGGTGTCAAGCTGGGTGGTGACGACGGGGGCCGTCAGCCGCCCCATCACCTGCTCCTCGGTGGGCT
>NW_010439583.1:0-258 GCF_000710305.1 Buceros rhinoceros silvestris | reverse complement strand
CTGAAGGGTCGGGCACTGCCGCCTGCTCTGCTGCCCGCTGTAAACCCGAAGCTGATTTATGGGTTAGGCTGGGTGAAAGATTTGCGGGTTAGGCTGGGCATTGAAACCGGGCACCAACGGGATGCAGCAGGAGCGGTCCCCGGTTCCCGCCGGACACCTCCGGGGGCGCGGTGCCGTGCCCGGCCCCGCCGTGCCCCTCTGCTGACTCTGACTCAGCACAAGCTCCCTGCGCTCGGCTGGTCTCGACACCCCCTCGCC
>NW_010439582.1:0-258 GCF_000710305.1 Buceros rhinoceros silvestris | reverse complement strand
AGCACTGGGGCCGTGCTCGGATGACGCTCAGCGGTAGATGGAAATATAAATATTTAATTCAAGCAGAGGCAGGGATGCAGGACCCACCAGGGGCGGCTACATGATGATGCGCGGCTCTGGCACGGACTCGGCGATGGACTTGTGCGGCAGCACGTTGGCCCCGTTGAGGTAGAGCTCATCGTTGACGATGACATCCTCACCCAGCACCGTCACGTTCTCCATGCGCACCTGCCCCAGAGAGGCCCCGTCACATCTGCC
>NW_010439581.1:0-258 GCF_000710305.1 Buceros rhinoceros silvestris | reverse complement strand
CCTGGCACAGAGAGCTGGCAGCGCGCCGGGCCACCGGGCAGCCGGCCAAGGCCGGGCAATAAAGGGCTGCAGAGCAAGGTGTGAGGTACGGTAAGGGCCCACCCCAGGAGTTCCTGTCACTGGCACGGCCCCGGCGCCCAGGTGTGGTCCAGAAAGGCTCCAGTGCCCGGGGGGACCCTGCTGAGCTCCAGCACCAGGGAGTCAGGAGCAGAGCTGCGGCAGCCCCTGTGCCCGTGCGGCCTCGCTGGGGTGCTGAGC
>NW_010439580.1:0-258 GCF_000710305.1 Buceros rhinoceros silvestris | reverse complement strand
TCCCATCCTGTGCCCCAAAAGGCGAACGTCATGCCTTGTTCCCCCAGCCAGCACCAAATGTGCTTTTCCGTGCATGCTCTCAGCCCTCCACTGGGTTTCCTCACCCTCCAGATGCATAGCCATGCACGTCTCCTTTCCCACACACCTCCTGTGCATTTCTGACATCATTCCCTTCATTCTTCCAGTTTTACCAGATTTTGAAGCTCTGGCTCAAAGAGGGATGTTTTTTAGCTGTACGATCCCTCTGGAGTTAAAGTC
>NW_010439579.1:0-258 GCF_000710305.1 Buceros rhinoceros silvestris | reverse complement strand
GCATTTAAGTCCCTAATATTTGTATCCCAAATTGGAAAGGAGGAGTTAATTGCCATGCAGCTTCCTATGTTGGAAGGCTTCAAAGAATAGCCCCAAAATGAAATATATCTCATGGAGAAACCCAGGAAACCCTGTTTCCCTGCACATTTATTTATAATTAATAACCCTGTGCGCTCGTCTTTGGATCTATACCAGGCTGAAACCAGGCTATAGATTTTGCAGTACTTTGTAATAGGAAGCCTCAAATGAAATTAAATG
>NW_010439578.1:0-258 GCF_000710305.1 Buceros rhinoceros silvestris | reverse complement strand
TGTCATCCAGGGGAGCTCAGACCTTGCCAGGAGTGAAAAAGCAAGTTGCAAAAATGGGAAACGTCACTTGTGTTTTATAGTGTTGGAAATTATTAGCTACCGCAAGGTCCAGAATAATGAAACAACTACCTTGGATCTGCTTTCACTCTGGGGTTCCAATTTTGATAAATTAAATCTGAAAAGGGGGTAATTACCAAAATGATGTAATTGATTTATTTTTCTGTGTGACAGCCAAACCAAAACTTTTTAAAAAAAAAT
>NW_010439577.1:0-258 GCF_000710305.1 Buceros rhinoceros silvestris | reverse complement strand
CCTTAGAAACAAAAGCTTACCGTTGTCTAGTTTTAGACCTCATTTCATGATTATCACTATTGTTGCAAAGAGTTTGGTTTTGATACACATTTTGGTATTCATTTTTAAATGTTTGTGGAAGAGAAGCTCTGTAAAGCTCTGAATAATGCACGTGGCATATGCTGCCTGTCTTGCCGAGGGAATTGAAGAACTCGAGAGCGGTTTGCAGTTTTGGTGCTGCAGAACAGAGGCAGTAAGCTCTAGTCAGGAGTTTTCGGG
>NW_010439576.1:0-258 GCF_000710305.1 Buceros rhinoceros silvestris | reverse complement strand
AGCGTGGCACCAGCCTGTGCTGGCGTCGCAGCCTCTCGGGACGCAGCTGCACCTCGTGGGGACGGGCAGGGTCCCCCCAACCTTTCTAAGAGGTGCAGAAAAATTGCTTCTGGTCTGGTCGCCGAGCTTAGGCCCCACAATCCCTGGGTTTTAGAGAAGCACAAGTGAGGGTTTCGCTGTCCCCAAGTGTTTGGCTGCCTGGGCAGCCAGGGCGGCTGCAGGTGGCAAAGTCTGTGGTCTGGAAGTGCTGGAGGGTTC
>NW_010439575.1:0-258 GCF_000710305.1 Buceros rhinoceros silvestris | reverse complement strand
GCCGGCCTCAGGCTGAGTTGGGGCTGTTGGCTTTCGACCTCTCCTCACCGGGAGGTTGAGCGCGCAGTCCCAGTAACCTTCCTCACCAATTACCGCCCCGTCAGCCTCCCAGCCCGCGGCCGGTGCCAGGAAAGATGTCATGTTGTTGCCTAGCAAATAAATAATTGAATACTTGAGTCCAAGACAACAGGCAGGGCTTCGCCGGAGCTGGGACGTGGAGTACAGTTGGAAAACCTGAAGTTGCATGGAAAAAACCCG
>NW_010439574.1:0-258 GCF_000710305.1 Buceros rhinoceros silvestris | reverse complement strand
GAGTAATCTCATCTTAAGTAGAGCAAATTCAAAACCAAATGAACAAGGAAAAGCACTTCCCTGTGTTTGCCTGTTAAAAACCCAACCCTATAAACGCAGCCCTTTCCTTCCTCAGCCTTTGGGCAGTGGTGGAAGGTGCCGTTCCCCTCCCTGCCATGGTAGGCTTGGCCACCTCGGTGCACCAGGTTGCAGCCCTGCGGAGGGCACGGGCGGGCGGGTGGCTGCGGGGGGACCCTGACCCCGCCGGGACCCCCCCAT
>NW_010439573.1:0-258 GCF_000710305.1 Buceros rhinoceros silvestris | reverse complement strand
GGGTGGCCAGCGGGGGCGGTGGACACCGGGAGGACACGGACACGAGAGGGTGGAGACGGACGGACACGGTGGACACGGAGGGACGTGGACGTGAGAGCAGACACGGAGGGACACGGACACGAGGGGGCAGAGAGGGACATAGAAGGACAACACAGATGTGAAAGGGTGGTCACGGACACGAGGGGACACGGAGGGACGTGGACGGGCATGGACAGGGGCATGAGGGGATGGACACAGCCGGGGGGGACACACAGGTGT
>NW_010439572.1:0-258 GCF_000710305.1 Buceros rhinoceros silvestris | reverse complement strand
CACGGCCCGGACACGGAGGGACGGAACCCCCGCGGGTCTCGGACACGCGCAGTCGGGGGAGAAGCACCGAGTGGGCAGAGCGGGCATGGTCATAGCAGGCAACAGGGGGCTTCAAGGGTCCGGATTTGGGGTGCCTGACTAGGCGCAGCGTACCTTGGGGGGTACAGCCCGGGCCTGGTCCCATCCCGAGAGTGTCCGCACAGTCGGGGCCGAGATGTGGCGGCGGGGGGCACCCCGGGCCCCTCGCGACACCCCCCC
>NW_010439571.1:0-258 GCF_000710305.1 Buceros rhinoceros silvestris | reverse complement strand
GTGTCCTGGTGGCTGGGGACAGAAGGGGCTGAAGGGGTGGCACAGGGTGGTGGTGACGGGAGCTCAGCCCAGCTGAGGCCGGTGTCCAGTGGTGGCCCCAGGGCTCCATGTTGGCAGCTGTTCTCTGCAACAGCTTTGTTAGTGGTTGGACGAGGGGATCAAGGGGCCCTCAGCCAGTTGGGAGACGACACCGAGCTGGGTGGGTGTGTGGAGCTGCTGGAAGGTCTGGAGGCTCCAGCAAGGGCTCTGGGCAGGCTG
>NW_010439570.1:0-258 GCF_000710305.1 Buceros rhinoceros silvestris | reverse complement strand
GTGAATCCAGGAGCAAGAGAAGCACAGAAGCCCACATACAACATTTTTTCTCTGTCATTGCTCTGGTTTGAGCTCAACTTCTTAATATACATTTTCACTTCTTTCTGCTGTACCAATGCTATTACATCTGATACAACGTTATATGAATCAAATTCAGAAAAGTCACAGTGGGAAACTTTTCATAAGCCAGTTAGCCACGGCACATCCCTGCATTAAGCAAGGCAGGTTAACTAGATAAGCCTTGAGTCTTTCAGGGAA
>NW_010439569.1:0-258 GCF_000710305.1 Buceros rhinoceros silvestris | reverse complement strand
ATCTTCCTGCTGGGGCTCCTGGCCCTGGGGTCATAGCTGCAGGCAGCACCCACCGCAGGCAAGTACCGGCGGGTGGGAGACACCCCGCGGGGGGCTGGGAGCGCTCTCGGTGTTCACAGGTGGTTTGGGTTGAAGGGACCCTCAGAGCGCCACCAGCCCAGCCCCGCAGCGAGCAGGGACGTCTGCAGGGTGGGGGGTGGTGGTGGCGTTCCGTGATGCGTGTTCAAACGGCGCCCTCAATCCTCACGGTCATGGAAG
>NW_010439568.1:0-258 GCF_000710305.1 Buceros rhinoceros silvestris | reverse complement strand
GCTAACCTCCAGTCAACTGGGACCTCCCTGGATAGGCAGAACTGCTGGTAAATGATGGAAGGTGGCTTGGAGAGCACTTCCGCCAGCTCCTCAGTACCCTTGGGTGGATCCCATCTGTGCATCTAAGTGGTGTAATAAATCACTGACTATTTGCTCTTGAATTATGGGTGCTTCATTCTTCTCTGCTTTCCTATCATCCAGCTCAGGGGCACGAGGAATTTAGAAAACAACTGGTCTTACTATAGAAGACTGAGGCAA
>NW_010439567.1:0-258 GCF_000710305.1 Buceros rhinoceros silvestris | reverse complement strand
GGGGACATGGGACGTGGGGACACTGTGGAGATGCGGGACACAGGGGGACAGCGTGGGGACGCCGCTGGGGGGGGGCGGTGCGGAGGGATGGGGGGAATGGGATGTGGGGACGCTGTGGGGACGTGGGACGTGGGGACACCATGGGGACATGGGCCCCAGGGACATGGTGTGGGCACGAGGATGTGGAGAAGCGTCCCTGAGGTATGGGGACACCATGGGGACACCGTGGGGACATGGGGACATTGTGGAGATGTGGGA
>NW_010439566.1:0-258 GCF_000710305.1 Buceros rhinoceros silvestris | reverse complement strand
CCCTAGGGGTTTCCTTTATAGTTCTGGGTGCAGTTGCCGTTACTCTGGCAATGCTCTCGCCTCGTCAGCCCCTGCCATGAAAGCTGTTGGCTCCTGGCGGGTCTTTCTGCTCTTGTGAAGTTCCCCTGCCAAAGGGAATCCCCTCTGAAATCCCCCTGTGTGCCGAGATCTGCCGCTGTGCTTCAGGCTGTGCCGACTCCAGGCATCTCCTCTCGATGACTGTCAAGGAGGGAGATCTCAGTCACCGTTTTCAGAAAG
>NW_010439565.1:0-258 GCF_000710305.1 Buceros rhinoceros silvestris | reverse complement strand
ACGGGCTGAGAGGTGGTTTCGACTCCTTCCAAAAATGCAGGGAAGGAAAGGGTAGCTTGAGGGGCAAGGGGTGGGAGACCCGGGGCTGCCAGCCACTGAAGCCAGACTCCTGTTTTCCCCGCAGACCCTCCGTATATCTCAGACGCAAAGAGCACCGGGGTGCCGGTGGGGCAGAAGGGCATCCTGCTGTGCGAAGCCTCCGCCGTCCCCTCCGCTGACTTCCAGTGGTACAAAGATGACAAACGGTAAGAGCCCAGA
>NW_010439564.1:0-258 GCF_000710305.1 Buceros rhinoceros silvestris | reverse complement strand
CCCCCAGAGTTTTGCCCCGTCCAGGCTGCAGGCTCTGAGCTCCTGCTTTGGAGGACGGGTCTGTGCTCTGGAGCATCCAGAGACCAAAAAAGACGTGTTTTTCTGTACAAATGGTGAAATAACCCACATCATCACTAAAAAAGAGAAGTTTCATCTCCCCCAGGGTCCAGCTGCGCCATCACCAGAGAGAGAAAGGTCCCACATGCCTCTTTGTGAACAGTGGGGTCAAGACCGATAAGCCCTGGGCTTGGCTACAAG
>NW_010439563.1:0-258 GCF_000710305.1 Buceros rhinoceros silvestris | reverse complement strand
AAAAAACACTTGTGGTGAAATCAGTTTCACTCTCTGAAATACATTCATTTCATTATGCCTTGGTGATAATCAAGTAACCCTGAAAGTCTTTTGGTGAATCCTGGCTTTTTAACCTTATGGGAGATTAAATGTTGACTTCAACAGTGTCAGGACTTTACAATGCCACTGCAATCTGGGCATTCAAAATGTTTCTGTGGTCATGACCCATCTCTTTGGTCTGAACTTGGAGAACTAAGGAACCTGAACATACATAGGTGT
>NW_010439562.1:0-258 GCF_000710305.1 Buceros rhinoceros silvestris | reverse complement strand
CTTTTCCCCCCACAATGCTGCCCCGGCCTTGCCTGCCCCTGCCTGGGGTCCCGCTGCTCAGGTGAGCAACAGCCCAGCCCATCTCACAGCCCCAGGAAACTTCACTTCTTGCCCCCAGGGCCACCCTCTCCTGCCCACCCTCTGCTCACTCCCAGGCCTATTTCTATTTCAGGAAGGTTCAAATAACCCCTTGGCCAGCTGCCGTGCTGGCCTGGGAGCAGCCGTGGGCAAGCAGGCCGGTGGCTGCCAGGCCAAGCG
>NW_010439561.1:0-258 GCF_000710305.1 Buceros rhinoceros silvestris | reverse complement strand
GGGCTCACGTCAGGTACGACTTTATTAAAAACACAACGTGTCTGAAAAAATCAGAACAATCATTTTAATGTACAAATCCCGTCGCTGTAGCAGGTTCGTGTCTTTTAACCTAAGAAACAAAACAAGGGGGGGTAGGGGAGGACACAGCCCTCTGGCCACTTCATTTGTCTCCACTGAAAACACGCGGCGGGGGCCGGTGCGAGGCGCCCGCGGGGCCGCGCCTTTGCTGCTGAAATCTCGTACACATCCCCACCAAAA
>NW_010439560.1:0-258 GCF_000710305.1 Buceros rhinoceros silvestris | reverse complement strand
CCTGGGTTTCTTGACAGTCCTTCACTGAACTTGTTCTAGGGTGTCAATGTCTTTGCTACACTGGAGAGCCCAAACCTGAATGCAATACTCCAGTTACAGTTTAATATGGAATTGCCATATTGAGGGGAAGAGTCGCTTCTCTTGACTGCTGGCTAAACTTTTGCTGGTATGTCATGTGGTTGGTCTTCCTTGCCATGGGGATGCAGTGCTGACCCATGTCCTATTTGCTATCCATTAAGACCCTCACGTCCTCTGAAA
>NW_010439559.1:0-258 GCF_000710305.1 Buceros rhinoceros silvestris | reverse complement strand
CACATTTCTAGATGACCATCCCATGGACAGTCATGTTGGATGTGTAAAATTAAAGGCAGAAAACATGGTTTGTGAGTGCAGTAACCCAAACTGTGGAGTTTTCTGTCCTTCTGTGTGACAAGAGCCTCTGGGGAACTTCAGTGAAGATGGGGAAACCATGGCACCCATTGATGTCTCGTCTTCCTACTTTGCAAAATTATCTGAAGATTGTGATGATGAAATAGGCTGCGGACGGGGAAACAATTTTTTTTTTTTTTT
>NW_010439558.1:0-258 GCF_000710305.1 Buceros rhinoceros silvestris | reverse complement strand
CTGGGAGACACCGTGCCAGCACTAGGGCACCGCTCTGGTGGTGAAACGTGCGGGGACAAGGTCCTAACGTGCTGTCAGCAGGGAAGGTGTTTCTGGTGAGCCCCAGGAGCGGCTCAGACCACCAGGCACTTTGATGCTGGGTACACATGGATGCCTGGAGGGTGTCCAGGAGGGTGCCAGAGCACCGGCACCGCTGTGCTGGGTGGCAGAGGCAGGGAACACGTGTGAAAGCACCTCAGGCCCCTGGGTTTAAGAAAA
>NW_010439557.1:0-258 GCF_000710305.1 Buceros rhinoceros silvestris | reverse complement strand
CTGGACGGGGCCCTGCTTGACGCCCGCGAGCTGGATGTGCGGCGTCAGACAGCGTGGTGCTCACGGGGTACGCCGAGGCCTGACCGAGCGACAAGCGAGGCTGCATAACAGCAACAGCTGGTTAAGAGACCGGCTTAAATTAACGAGCCTGTAAAGCAGACAAGCCACGAGGGTAATCAGGTGACAGACTGTATTTTATTGCCCGTGCTGAGCTCTGTGTGGAGCAGCTCCCTGTGTGCGGGGGCTGGTCTAGAAGGA
>NW_010439556.1:0-258 GCF_000710305.1 Buceros rhinoceros silvestris | reverse complement strand
CCTCCCGGATGTTCTGCTGGTGCCAGCCCCCCCCCAGCTCCCATCCCCAGCCCCATCCAGCACATGGAGGGGACACACGGCTGCCCACGCAGCACCCCAAGAGCTTCACTCTCCATCAAAATCCGGGGAAAATGAGTCGGCTCCCTGCATTCAGCTCCGGATTACCGAGATGTTGGGGCATCCGTTAGGGCTCTGCTCCTGCCAGGAAGGTGTGGGTGGATGCGGGGGACCCTGCGCCTCAGCCCCCTCCTCCATCCC
>NW_010439555.1:0-258 GCF_000710305.1 Buceros rhinoceros silvestris | reverse complement strand
GGGACAGGGATCCCGAGAAGAGTACAGGGACACTGCCTGGTTGTGCTGGGGTGGAGTCAGAAGGCCAAGTCGCAGCTGCAGCTGAACTTGGCAAGAGGTGCAAAGAGTAATAAGAGCAGCTTCTACAGTCAGCCAGAAAAGGAAGGTCAGACGTACCCCCCACCCAGTGAGCAGGATGGCAAACTGGTGACAGTGGATGAGGAGGAGGCTGAGGCACTCAACAGGTGTTTTGTCTGAGTCTTCACTGCAAACCTCTCT
>NW_010439554.1:0-258 GCF_000710305.1 Buceros rhinoceros silvestris | reverse complement strand
CTGGTAACAACCAAGGCGGGGAGTGCGCCGTGGAGTTTCCCTTTTTTTTTTTTGTTCCCTCGAAAATAATAATAATAGTCTTTAGACACCTCTTCCCCGCCAGCCTCCCAATTTTTCTGAGAGCTTCGCAATAAAATACAAATAGTGACACTTGTTCTCCAGCTCTGCTTTTCCCGCGTGGAAGTTGCGAGGTTGGGTTTGAGGGATTTTTTTTTTTAACGCTTTTTTATTATTATTGCGGATGGGGGGGGGGCGGGG
>NW_010439553.1:0-258 GCF_000710305.1 Buceros rhinoceros silvestris | reverse complement strand
ACTGTGCTCCTAATTCCTTTTTGGGACAGCAGCTCTCACTGCTTAAGCCAGGCAAATACAAATTCCAGGAATTTTCTAGGACAAATGTCTGTATCCATTTTGCATATATTTATAGGAGTTGTATTCCTTTTAGAGGAAAGTAATAATGGTCCATTGTTCTGTCACATGTTTAACAGAAACCAAAATAATATTTTAGTGATACTTCTTAACAGTAGTGGGCTTTTGCTTGCAAATCCTAGTAATAACGGGAGAAAGTTA
>NW_010439552.1:0-258 GCF_000710305.1 Buceros rhinoceros silvestris | reverse complement strand
GTTATGGTTTTTCAAACCTGATGAATATTTCTCGTGTGAAATTTTTCGGCAGGACATGGAGGTTTTGAGGTGAATGGTTATTTGTTACTAGGTGAGATGTTTTGAGTTGTGTTTTCGAGTGGAATGGTTGGATCCCCTTTTTCAGACTTGTAACTGCAAGACTTGGTCCATTCTGGTTATAGTGTAGAAAATACGTAGAATCTTGCTCATTTGTTTCTTGGTAAGTAAAAGCTTGTTGATATTTTAATGCTCGTTACT
>NW_010439551.1:0-258 GCF_000710305.1 Buceros rhinoceros silvestris | reverse complement strand
CATGTTTGGCAAATCCCCATTCTACCCTTAGCGGATCTTGTGGGTGTAGTGGGCCTAGTCTTTGATAAGCTTTAAGCTCATCCTTTAGGGTGTTAAGAGCCTCTGTGTGTTGTGGGGTCCAGTCCCATGCTCTACTTTTTCAAAGCAAATCATATAATGGATGGGCAACCACCGAAAATCCAGGAATATGTTTTCTCCAAAAGCCCAATGTGCCTAGCAACTGTTGTAATTCTGTTTTGTCTCTCGGGGCTTGCCCTT
>NW_010439550.1:0-258 GCF_000710305.1 Buceros rhinoceros silvestris | reverse complement strand
GTCCTCCAGCAGGTCACAGCCGATCATGTACTGGAGTGTCTGAACTGCTGGAACACAACCAGGGAAATGGGGTGGGGACAGAGCAGCCGTGACCCCCTCAGGGATGGGGGACATGGTGGCTGGGAGTCCTGTGACAAGGCCACCAAGCAGGGAATGGATGGCACAAACCAGGGCAGCAGCGTGGGGCAGGGCAGGATTTGGGGTGGGTGGAAACTCACTGAGCCTCGTCCCACCCCATGGAGCCCCAGCCCAGCCCAC
>NW_010439549.1:0-258 GCF_000710305.1 Buceros rhinoceros silvestris | reverse complement strand
CATGTGGGTGTGGGGACACGCGTGTGACGCTGTGTGGGGGGGTGAGGGGACACATAGGGGACACCCGTGTGACGCTGTGTGTGGGCATGGGGACACACGTGTGTCCCCCAGTGCCCTGCTGGTGGTGTCCCCATGTCCCCCCGTGTCCCCACGGTGGCTCCGTGTGCTGATACTGCTCACGCGGGTCGTGCCATTGGTGTCCCCGTGTCCCCCCGTGTCCCCAAGGCGGCTCCATCTACTGCCTCTGCCGGTGGTGTC
>NW_010439548.1:0-258 GCF_000710305.1 Buceros rhinoceros silvestris | reverse complement strand
GGGGACAGCCTGTGGCACTTTGCCTGCAGCCGCCAGTGGAGGCACAGGGCGTTATTCAGAGTCTTTTTGCCATATGCACCTGGAGATGTCTGGCATGGCCAGAGTGATCTATGGGGCCCTGGGAAGACAGAGCCAAGGCCTCCATGACTGGTATAAACACTGATGCCGAGCACAAGGCAAGAGATGGGGATACGGAGTGGAGCAGTGGCACTGCAGTAACCCCAGACGTGTGCTGGGGCTGCAGCGCTGCCAAGGAGA
>NW_010439547.1:0-258 GCF_000710305.1 Buceros rhinoceros silvestris | reverse complement strand
AGCTTGATCCCACCAGTGAGCCATCCCTGCCTAGAACAGGCTGATCCTCACTCCAGCTGCACCAGCCTTACCCCTGTGCCTCAGTTTCCCCACACAGAATGCTTCATGGGGCTGGGAAAGATGAGTCCATGGGTGCTAGGGGGATGAAATGCTTTCCGGCTCAGTGTTTTTCTGCAGGGGTGAAGTAGCAAGGAGCAAATCTCCACCAGAACAGCACAGGGAATGGTGCAGTCCAGGGGACAGGGCAGGAGTGCAGGG
>NW_010439546.1:0-257 GCF_000710305.1 Buceros rhinoceros silvestris | reverse complement strand
AGAGGGACCTGGACAAGCTGGAGAAGTGGTCTTATATGAATTCCGTGAGGTTCAAGAAGGCCAAGTACAAGATACTGCACCTAGGTCAGGTCAATCCTTAGTATCAATACAGGCTGAGGAACTAAGAGATGAGGAGCAACCCTGAAGAGAAGGACTTGGGGGGTACCAGTGGATGAAAAGAAGGGCATGAGCAGACAATGTGCACTCACAACCCAAAAAGCCAACCGTATCCTGCGCTGCATCAAAAGAAGCATGGC
>NW_010439545.1:0-258 GCF_000710305.1 Buceros rhinoceros silvestris | reverse complement strand
GGGCCCGCTCCCTCGGCCTCCACTCCTCAGTTCTCAGCCCACCTCTCCTGGCTCTCTTCTAGGAAGTGGGAGCTGGCTGCTGGCTGCTCGTGCTGCTTGCCGTGCAAGACCCGCGCAGAAGCTGCAGGCTGCCGCTCTGCCATCCCTCTGCCAAGCTTGGTGCTCAAGGCTGGGACCTGTTGTGGCTTCTCCTGCTCACACTGCCTCGTTCTGACAAATAAAGAGAAGCTCACTGCAGAGCCCGGTGTCGCTGTCTGG
>NW_010439544.1:0-257 GCF_000710305.1 Buceros rhinoceros silvestris | reverse complement strand
CTTACCTCTGCTGAGGACACAACCAGCTGCATAGTTCACTCTGTGCCCTTGTTTTCAGGATGAGTATCATGGCAAGTTCAGTCAAAAGTCAGCAGCCCAGTGCAGCCTGAAGTTGTTTAGTTTCAACTTAGCTTTTCAGCAGATTACTTCTTGTCAGTGAAACTGAGAGACCTAGAAATAGTTTTCAATTATTTTTAGGCATTCCAAGAAATTTCTACCTTGGCTATCCTTGCTCTCCCTTTTTAGAGAAGGCAAAG
>NW_010439543.1:0-258 GCF_000710305.1 Buceros rhinoceros silvestris | reverse complement strand
CATGCCATCTTTGAGCCACGGGCTGGTGTAAGGAGCTGTGGGCTCTACCACTGTCTCAGACTCCACTGCCTTTAACGAGCTGATGGTTATCGGTGGGGGTGGTGAGCAGGTAGGGGTGCACTGGAAAGAAAGTGTCTTGTGCCATGCGCACTCACAGTGATTTTGCACCCGGCGAAGAAGAAAGCGCATGAACTAGAATGGGTCATAACATGGGATATGTGGGATATTGTTGGGGGGGTCTCTCCCCAACTGTTAAGG
>NW_010439542.1:0-258 GCF_000710305.1 Buceros rhinoceros silvestris | reverse complement strand
GTTCAAATCCTGCCAAACAGCTGTTTGCCAGTAAAACAAAGTAAAATTAAGGGATCTGCACAGGAGATGCAATTTTTAGGAATCAGATGGCAAGATGGGCGTTGCCAGATCCCCTTGCACGTGATCAACAAGATAGCAGCTACGTCTCCACCATCTAATAAAAAAGAAACACAGGCTTTCTTAGGCATTCTGCGTTTCTGGAGGATGCACATTCCAGACTACAGTCTGACTGTAAGGCCCCTCTATCAGGTGACCTGG
>NW_010439541.1:0-258 GCF_000710305.1 Buceros rhinoceros silvestris | reverse complement strand
CAGGAGCAGAACACACCAATTGAAACAGCGCTCCCAATACACTAGTACCTGCTGGGCGGCTTCCTTGATGGCCCCTTCCAAGACATCCATGTTTTTGTTCATCAGGGCCAAAGCATCGTGGGGAGAAACGGGCTCAGCAGTGGCGGCATCGGGCAGGATGACGGCGTGCTCGTAGACAGCTGCGATGAAGGTGTTGGCAGCGAGGGCCTGAAGGACTGCGAGTGCAAACACCGCAGTGCGCAGGAGAGGCTGGGGAGG
>NW_010439540.1:0-258 GCF_000710305.1 Buceros rhinoceros silvestris | reverse complement strand
CGGTTTAACCCTCGCTGTACCAGATCCCCAAACCTTGTATTTATTTGTTAATACCTTCTTGTTGTTTGTTGTATATAATTTCTTTTTTGTTATTATTAAAATAGTTTTAGTCTCCAAAACTTAACTGAGGCTTTGCCCACTTACTTTATCTTTCCTTTTTGTCTCTCTCCTTAACTGTTTTCTCCTGGAACAGAGAAGGGGCTAATCTGGAGAGAGAATTGGTCCCGTGGTTTGGTCCTGCCTCAGCCAAACCAGTGA
>NW_010439539.1:0-258 GCF_000710305.1 Buceros rhinoceros silvestris | reverse complement strand
TATATATCATTTATCACATAATAAGGATGTAACCTTGCTGCCTGGCACAAAATACAAACTTTTGTTCACCTTGTAATGGAGCACTGCAGATTGGCTTATGGCATGAATGAAATTAGCTGCTTCTGCTTGAAATAAAACTTGTTCCAATTGTTGGGCATACTTGTCCTACCATTAAAGGAAGCAATGTCCCGTCTTTCCGGGCTACTTCACTTTGAGACCTGTGACCTTAACTACTGACAGTTTAATATACAATAGGGA
>NW_010439538.1:0-258 GCF_000710305.1 Buceros rhinoceros silvestris | reverse complement strand
GGGAGAAGGGCGCGGAGGGGCGGGCCCGGCCGTGATCCCTCGTAACGGGTTCGGATTCGAAAGGCCACTGAGGGCGCCCCGACATCCCCCGGTCCCGATTGCTACGGGAAGGGAAGACGATCCCGCCGGTGGTCACAGCTGGAACCAGTTTCCCTGACCCGGCTTCTTGCCATTAACTTCGGTGACACCCGCAGGGCCGAGGTGCCAGTTCCCAGCCGTCCCAAGCAGAGGAGAGCGGGAGTTCCACAGCCCAAACAG
>NW_010439537.1:0-257 GCF_000710305.1 Buceros rhinoceros silvestris | reverse complement strand
TTCTCCCTGCTTTCTGTGGCACATTGCTGGTTTTATACCAGGAATCACTGCTACTAACCGCTGCTGCTAATCAAGCTATTGCTTGCAGATCAGACCAAGCATCTCAAAGCCTAATTTACAACTGCATATTAGTAAATATCTATTGCAGAGAGAAGGAAATTAAGGGCATACTAATGTATCAATGCATTTCTGGCTTTACCGAGTATCACACCCATGATCTCAAAAACACGTTAGTCAAACACCTTTTTACTTATTTC
>NW_010439536.1:0-258 GCF_000710305.1 Buceros rhinoceros silvestris | reverse complement strand
GGCTGCCGAGTGTTAGTCAGAGGCTGCTGACAGTTAAAGGGTTGAAGTGTGAGTGACGGGTGATGGTGCAGCTGCCAGGGCCAGGGTGGAGGCACAGTGACTGCTCCCTGGGGAGCAGTTTCCCTCCGCAGCACATGGCCGGGCTCGTCCTTCCCTTGCACTGCTCGGCTCCGGGAGGACTCCCAAAAAGAGTCCCCTGCCGGGGAAAAATTTACTGTTATTCAGTCAGGCATAAAGTTAATGTATTGAAGCTACACG
>NW_010439535.1:0-258 GCF_000710305.1 Buceros rhinoceros silvestris | reverse complement strand
CCCCTCCCTGCAGTATGGCACCCCAGGCTCCTCTGAAAAGCAGGCGTTTCGGCTGTAGGAGGGAGGTGCAGGCTCCCTGCTGCTGGGAGCCCTGCCCTGCTCTCCAGCATGGGCACCGCGGGTGGGACCAGCAGTGTCCCCCACCTCCAAGGGTGGACTTGTGCCCCGAAGATGCCACCAGCCTGTCCCAGCTGGCCGGCACCCATGGGTGCACCCCAGCACAGCCATCTGCCTGATGCAGGGCGGCAGTCACCACCA
>NW_010439534.1:0-258 GCF_000710305.1 Buceros rhinoceros silvestris | reverse complement strand
AGAGGCACACGATGTGGTTGTTACTTACAGGAAGTGGACTTGCTGAGGAAGAAGGTTGACTCTCTGGCTGAGGAGAACGGGAAGTTACTTGGTCATCAAAACCTGAACCAGAAGATTCAGTATCTGGTGAAACTGAAGAAGGATTAC
Source organism: Buceros rhinoceros silvestris (assembly GCF_000710305.1). Lineage (NCBI taxonomy): Eukaryota > Metazoa > Chordata > Aves > Bucerotiformes > Bucerotidae > Buceros > Buceros rhinoceros. Next base: position 111 of record NW_010439534.1, on the reverse strand, counting down.
ACCAAACTTGCCGAGGTGAGCTGGGGAGTAGAGGACAGCTGGAGCCACGGCCTGGCGGCCAGGAGAGCCCAGCTGGGAGAGCGGGAACTCCCCGGCTCGCCCTTCCATGGG
>NW_010439533.1:0-257 GCF_000710305.1 Buceros rhinoceros silvestris | reverse complement strand
TTGCAATCTGGACTCTTGTCTGTACCTGTAATGTAGTTTTCTGAGTGACCTCTGTGTGCTCGCGGACAAATGCTGCTTTGTGAGTGCCTGATGTTTTCTGTTAAACAAAGGGGCTGAAGTTGTGCCAACTTTTCAGCTGGTATAGTCAGGGACTCTTTTACACGTGCACTCAGTGCATAGTCATGAGGCCGCACATGCAGAACTGAATTTATGTGGTGGTATTTGGTGTTTTGTAGATGAAGTACGTACGGGCACGT
>NW_010439532.1:0-257 GCF_000710305.1 Buceros rhinoceros silvestris | reverse complement strand
GCCAGGTCCACCAGCTGGTTGTTTCAATGTTCCTCAGAAGCTCAACTCTTGTGAACGTGGGCATCCATGTGACATTCTTTCACAACAGTTTTTCTACCCAAGCAGCAATACCTTGCTGTAATTCAGCAGCCCAGGTGGGTTTACCTCTGTGCTGCCAATTGCTCTGCTTCCATTGCTGTGACCACCCCCACAGGCATTTGCCGCCATCCATGAGTCAGTTCAGAGGTAGAGCACTGGCCACCTTTCTTGCTCAGCAA
>NW_010439531.1:0-257 GCF_000710305.1 Buceros rhinoceros silvestris | reverse complement strand
TCATCCTCAGGCATTAGGACAAGGAGAGTCCACATTTTTTTACCATACTCTTTATTTTATCTGAGAGCTTCCATAAAAGTCGGCAGAGTAACATCTCAGTCTGGAAAAGAAAGTTCATATCTCAGTTAAAAATATTTTTAATACTGGAAAATCTGCTTAAATTCAGCATCTTGCAAAATACACGTTTCTTTAAATTATTCCTTTAATGTCCTGAATGCAAAGCGAATGTATTAAATCACTAAGCTAGCTTAAAGCCC
>NW_010439530.1:0-257 GCF_000710305.1 Buceros rhinoceros silvestris | reverse complement strand
GGTGTCATCTGTGAATTTACTGAGGGTGCATTTGATCCCCTCACACAGGTCGTTGATAAAGATATTAAACAGAATTGGCTCAAACACTGAGCCATGGGAAACACCACTTGTGACCAGCCACAAACTGGATTGAAATTAATTCATTGCAATACTTTGGGCCTAGCCACAACCACATTTTTGTCCAGCAAACATTACACTCCTCCAAACCATGAGCAGCCGGTTTCTTCAGAAGAATGCTGTGGGAAACAGAATCAAAA
>NW_010439529.1:0-258 GCF_000710305.1 Buceros rhinoceros silvestris | reverse complement strand
GCTTTAGGGGCCCCCCGGCCACGCTGCGGGGAGGATCGCTTCCCTGCGGGCTCCCGCCTGCCTGCGGGGACGGCGTGGGGCTGGGAGGGACCAGTGCAGCAGTCCCCCTGCAAATCCTCGCTGCAGGGGTCTTGTGTAGTCCCTCTGGGTGCTGGGGGCCAGGTGTGGCTGGTGTCCCACCTCACCGAGGGACCAGTGCAGTGGGTGATGGGGCACAGACTGTGGGACCCTTCCTCCTGGTCGTGCTCCAGCCCCACC
>NW_010439528.1:0-257 GCF_000710305.1 Buceros rhinoceros silvestris | reverse complement strand
TTTTTTATCCAGCCGAGGAAGACGTTAGTATTGCAGTCATCAGTTGCTCATTAGTGCATTGGTGCTATGTTAGTGAATTAAGTTAGTGCCTGCATTGCAGTCTGCTGGTAGTCACTGAACCTAAGAGAAGCAAACGTTGCTTTTTGCATTGCAGCTCAGTTTGAAAACCCTGAAAGACAAGGGAGCTGACCTTGATACTTTACATGCCAGTTTAAGAGTGTAAACCTTCCAATAATGGTGTTTTCTTTATGGATACT
>NW_010439527.1:0-258 GCF_000710305.1 Buceros rhinoceros silvestris | reverse complement strand
AGGGAGGTAGGCAGGGGCGGGCAGGGCTGGGTGCTCGCCCCACCAGTGAAAGGCTGTGCCATGGGGGCGATGGGGATGGGTGGTAAGAGGATGGGTTTGGGGGTCCCAGAGGGACTGGGACGTGCTGTGGAGGGGTGAGCAGGAGCTGCAGAGCCAGGGAAGGGCTGGCCCAGCCAGGGGTGTTCTGGAGCACCACCATGGGTGATGCCAGGGGGCTGGCACCCAGCCAGTGGAGGGGACCACGCGGAGCTGGAGCCG
>NW_010439526.1:0-257 GCF_000710305.1 Buceros rhinoceros silvestris | reverse complement strand
GGCAGTTTGCTCATTTTTTCTCTGAAGGCGCTGCTTTGTTTGGAAGGTTGTAGACACATGTCAGTGGTGATGGATAGATTTGTTTGACTTCCTGTCAAATCAATGATTACTCATAGAAATCTCTTTTATTAGTTTATCATAGGAAGTCCTATGTCATTTATCCCAGCGGAGGTTTGGCTAGCTGGTGTCTGTGAGCAGTGCTGGTGAGAGTTATTGCTGCATTTTATTGTGCTGCTGCTGCTTTTTTTTTTTTTTTT
>NW_010439525.1:0-258 GCF_000710305.1 Buceros rhinoceros silvestris | reverse complement strand
AACCCCCAGCCCCAGCAGCTCTGGCTGGGTCAGCAGAGGGCCCGTCTCGGTTCAGGGCTCCTTTGCTGCCAGACAGTTGTGACAAATTTTGTTAAATTTTGGGCTTTACCCGCATGTTTCTGCTGAAGTTTTGTTGGCTGCTTTTTTTTTTTTTTAATTGAAGTTGTTGGGGAGAAGCCGTGGGCTCTGCAGGGGTGGGGGGAGGAAGAGATGAGCCAGGTTGAAGCAAGAGCAGAAACACGGTGCCTGCCGCCCCCC
>NW_010439524.1:0-257 GCF_000710305.1 Buceros rhinoceros silvestris | reverse complement strand
GTCCCCAGGGCTTGCCCGGCTACGCGCAGGGATGCCGACATCCATGTGACCAGCTGGCTCTGAGATCCTCGCCCAGCACCCCCCGCACACACATCTGCCCACGGCGCCCATCCCCAGCAAAGAGGTGGTGACACGGACAGTCTGCTGGGACATGGGACACGAGGTGTCTACGTGTGCCGGGGGGCCATGGGGATGGGCTCTATGAACAACCAAGACACACGGACTCGGAAATGCGACACGGCTGACAGGCTCTAAGA
>NW_010439523.1:0-257 GCF_000710305.1 Buceros rhinoceros silvestris | reverse complement strand
GTCCCTGCTGTCCCTGGGTGGCGAGCCAGGGGCTGGGGCTGACCCCCCAGGCCCCTCTGCCTTGCATCGCCAGCTCTCCAGCATCATAGCCGCGGAGTTGGTGCTGGAGCCCGGAGGTGGGTGCTGGGGTGTCACTTTCCCTGGAGAGGGCGACAGGATGGTGCCCAGAGGATGCTGAGCCCCTGCAGCAGCAGTACTAGGGGATGCTGAGTGGCCCCCACCCCATCCTCCTCCCCCCCGCCTGGCTGGTGCGAGCC
>NW_010439522.1:0-257 GCF_000710305.1 Buceros rhinoceros silvestris | reverse complement strand
AGAATGAACACAGTTAATGTGACTTAAACAACATGGATGTTGGTTAGTCCTTATCATTTGACCATGATCAAAGCCTGGACCATGTAAGACAATGCAGGCTGTGCTGAAATGTGTTAAATCAAATACACCATAAGAATAGGACAACTACAAATTTTTATTTTGTTTTTGAGCTATCTTGTAAAGGTAATGTTAACATAAGATATGATATCCTATAATGATACAGAATGCATATAGATATGATGTTAATTATGGACCAA
>NW_010439521.1:0-257 GCF_000710305.1 Buceros rhinoceros silvestris | reverse complement strand
CAGAAAAAGAAAAGAACACTGTATTTTGCTTTCCAACACGTTAATAAACACACGGCTTTGGGAAGCAACAATTTTTTACCTGGAAATGGGAAGGCATACACTTTGCTGTTTTCCCTGTTTATTTAGAGGGATCTTTTTATTGCTGGTGAACAGAGGATGACAGTCTTCCACTGCCCTTAAATAAATGATTGATTTTGTCCAAGTCATAAGACTACACAATTTTAATGTTTGAGATCCCTTGATCCTTTGACTGCACA
>NW_010439520.1:0-257 GCF_000710305.1 Buceros rhinoceros silvestris | reverse complement strand
TGCCATAGGCCATTACTGACTGTGGTGGCTTTTTTCCTCTATCGTTTTTGTTCCCTTTATTTATCCACACCAGATCCCTGATCCTTACATATACTTGTTGATATTTTGTTTGGTTTTTTGTATATTATTCTATTGTTATTAAAACCATTCCAGTTTCCTAAACCTAACTGATGCCTCGCTCACTTTTTCTCTTATCTCTCTCCTTGACCCTTTTCTCCCGGAATGCGGAAGGGGTGATTGGAGAGAGAAATTGTCCT
>NW_010439519.1:0-257 GCF_000710305.1 Buceros rhinoceros silvestris | reverse complement strand
TGTATAACTGCACACATACTGTACTGCTTCTGTGGTTTGGCTGAGATCAGATCATTTTGTACCTGTAAGATTATCTAGTGTAAATGTAAAGTGTTTATCTTTTCTAGTTGGTGTACACAAATGTGTTGTTTAAAACTATTTCTATGCAGAGAAGATGCTACAAGCCAGGATATAGGTCATCAGAACAAATAGTTGTGGCTTATGTTTTCCTCTACAAGTTGTACCTTAGAACCTCTCATGAACTTTCAAAACACTGG
>NW_010439518.1:0-256 GCF_000710305.1 Buceros rhinoceros silvestris | reverse complement strand
CTTCTCCAGGCTAAACAACTCCAACTCTCTCAGCCTGATCTCATAGGGGAGATGCTCCAGTACCCTGATCATCTTCACGGGCCTCCTCTGGGCCTGCTCAAGCAGGTCCATGTCTTTCATGCTAGGAGCCCCAGAGCTAAGCACCGTACTCAGGTAATGCTCTGCTTAGCACCTTTCCTAGTGGAGGCCTGTTCAAAACATGACAAGTCCTGTTTCCTTCTGGTGACCAAGCTTCTCAAGTGTGGAAATAATCAGC
>NW_010439517.1:0-257 GCF_000710305.1 Buceros rhinoceros silvestris | reverse complement strand
TGTCAGAGCTGAAGGCTCACACGTTTTGAGCTGTTAGACGCATTCATTTCACACTTTGCTCCTGACCCTTGAGAGGCCCGGGATATCGTTAAGCCTTTTAATTGCAGTAAATTTTTCAGCAGGCTGGATTTTACAAGCTGCAGAAATACCTGAAACGCTCCAGTGGATGCCAGCAGCCCCCGAAGCCGCAAGCAACCCCGTCCCCTCCCTGCGCCTCTGCTCTGACATTTACCCGCGCTCCCACCACGCACATTCTC
>NW_010439516.1:0-257 GCF_000710305.1 Buceros rhinoceros silvestris | reverse complement strand
AAAAAAACCCCCACCAAAACTACACCTCCTATTTATGTTTCCTATTCAAATATTGTCTCTCAGCTGGAAGGTAACAGAGCCACTGCCAGAGCAGCCACCGAGACCTGCCCGCAGTTCAGTGAAGCCCCTCCCACAACACCTCGGTTTGAGTAGATGCTGATCAACCAGGGAGAGCCCATGGCACCACCTAGAGGGAGGAAGAAGATACTGCAGCTTCTTCTGGGTTGTGTTTCCTCTCCTTCTGTGAGGAGTATGGA
>NW_010439515.1:0-257 GCF_000710305.1 Buceros rhinoceros silvestris | reverse complement strand
CAGCTTGTCGTGCAGAACTGTATGTGAAACACGGCACAGCTGATCTATTCTCTTCTGTTCGAATTTCCTGCACTCACAGTGAGTCAAATAACGGTGTTTGCCTGAAATGCCAGCGGGTTTTCAGCTCCCAAACCACTTTCAAGAACTCAAATCAGAAAGATTACAAGTGGAAACTGGATTTTGTTTAATTTCATTTCATTTTTTAATATTTTATATGTCATATTTTACTTTATTTTGGTTTATTTAAATTTGTCTTT
>NW_010439514.1:0-257 GCF_000710305.1 Buceros rhinoceros silvestris | reverse complement strand
GGTGCGAGAGATGCAGCAAAGAAAAGCTGTTTGGAAAGCAAAGAGCAGTGGCATTTGGGGCTGGAATTTCCAGCTGTTTTACTGGGGTTTTGTCCATTGTAACGGAATGAGTGAAGGAGCAGCTGCCTCCTCCTGGGAGAAATCTTGGGCTGGCATCTGTTGGGTGCCTTGGTCTTGCACCCGGGCCAAGCTGCTCAGCTCAGCCTGCAGCTCTGGAGGTGTCAGAACCGTCCATGAATTGAGCCTTTTCTCCACAC
>NW_010439513.1:0-257 GCF_000710305.1 Buceros rhinoceros silvestris | reverse complement strand
GCTCCCTATAGCCAGGCAGTCCAGGTTAACAGGAAAATGCAACATATGTCCGAAACTGCATCATACCTGACGTCAGTCCATCGCATAAGGGAAACTACAACAGACATAAAGAGCACAGCAACACTATTACACAGAGCAAATCCTCAGCTACAAAACACCGGTTTTCGACACAGTCCCCACCATTGGCTGTAAATTTTCACCAGTAGTGAACAAGCGCCTGCGTGCTGCGCTCGTTTAAAAATCTGCACCAGCGGAGG
>NW_010439512.1:0-257 GCF_000710305.1 Buceros rhinoceros silvestris | reverse complement strand
AGAGGCGGCCTGGGTTCAAACTGCCATTTATTGGCAACTCTGGGCACACAGAGTCAAAGCTTCAGGAAGGAATGGACACTCTCGAGGAGGTGGCGGCGATTGTTCTGCTTATTTGACGCTCCTGACGGTGTCCGAAGTCATCTTCCACCACACCAAATACCATCTCAACCAGTAGGGTAGTGCTGGAAGTGCATGTTAGCTGGAGCCAGCAGGAGCGTCTGGAGGGCAGCACTGGCAGGCGGCAGCCTTTCACCTCT
>NW_010439511.1:0-257 GCF_000710305.1 Buceros rhinoceros silvestris | reverse complement strand
GATAAGCAACCTGGAATCAGTTTTCAGCTCAGACCGAGGGAGAAAGAGAAAAGAGGTGGGGGGGGAGTGGTAAAGCACGTTGCTGATAAACCAGCTTCTCCCTCTCGGTCTCTCTCTGCTGGAGGAAAAGGAAGGGAGCTCTATTTATCCCTTTATTGATCCCGTCTAAAATTCCCTCCTTCGCACCATTTCCCCCGCTCCGAAGTACTTTTTCATGAGACTGTACATAATTCCCTCCCCTCCCCCATTGACCCTCT
>NW_010439510.1:0-257 GCF_000710305.1 Buceros rhinoceros silvestris | reverse complement strand
GAGTGTCCCCAAGCCTTGGGGCGGAGGTGGGGCAAGCAGGATGCAGGCTGGGGTTCTGGGTAAGATGTGGGCATGGTGCTGGGCACAAAAGCAGCATCTCTGGATTGTTTGATGGACCTGAGAGGTGCTGCTCGCGTGGAGCGCTGCTGCCAAGAGACGGACTGTGCCCCTTATTCCTGCGTGCATCAGCACAGTGCCTGGCTGGTCTTCAGCAAGAACATCGGGGGAGCAAACCCCGAGAGAGAGGCAGGAGGAGG
>NW_010439509.1:0-257 GCF_000710305.1 Buceros rhinoceros silvestris | reverse complement strand
TTTGTTTTAAACTGACCAACTGGAATATTCCCTTCCATGTCACATTCAGCGCACCTCATAGGCTGTAAAATTTCTCGTGGGTGTTCCTGTTTCTTGTGAGCCTGGCTGCCCCTTTAGGAGGCGCGTATCACGCAGGGCTCGCTCTCTTTTGCACTCTGGGGGGCATCCTTCACACTCCTCTTGGTGGGCTTGAGGGTTGTCGCCGGGAAGGCTTCCAGGCTTGTGCTTTGGCTCCGGGGACTTTACAGGCTGTGCCC
>NW_010439508.1:0-257 GCF_000710305.1 Buceros rhinoceros silvestris | reverse complement strand
CCCCACATACACACTCACTCCCCAACCTGGTTTGAGACTTCCCAGTAGTTATTTTGTTCTCTTCCTCACTCCTTTCTTCACCATCTTAGATGCAGAAAGGTCTGAAAAATAGATGACAGCAAAGTGAACAACAGCAGCAACAACAACAACAACAAAAATAAATAATAACTGTCGGAAAGGGGTACTGGAAGGGGTTTTTCACACATACCCCTTTAGATACCCACATGCACGCACTCACACTTTGTGGCTTTGCACCT
>NW_010439507.1:0-257 GCF_000710305.1 Buceros rhinoceros silvestris | reverse complement strand
CCGCGCCCCCCCCAGCCCCTTGACCACCGTCAGGCACAGGGAGTTGATGTCCTCGTGGGCGGCGCAGAAGCCCATCTGCTGCTGGCCCAAACCCCGCGTGTACTTGCCAGCCTCCACACCGTCATACTTCTCCAGCTCCTCCTGCTCCACGTACTGGGCAGGGAAGTACACCTCCAGTGCCAGGATGCCCACATCCTTGGGCCAGGTGCCCCTGCCGGTGGCGCTGGAGAGGCTGGGGGGGCGAGGGGGAGGCACAA
>NW_010439506.1:0-257 GCF_000710305.1 Buceros rhinoceros silvestris | reverse complement strand
GCGGGTGCCCCACCATAAAGGTGCCATGGGGAGATGGATGCCCCTCCAAGCCACGGGACACCCCCATCCCCAGAGCAGGGGGACACAAAGCCTGACCCCGTCCCCCCCAAGCTGAGTGGTCTCACTAAAACCAGCCCCCAGCACCTCGTCGGCGAGCTGAGACCCGACGTGCTCGTAGCACGTGTGGGCAGCACTGCCAGGGCTGAGCCTTTCACTGCGGCTCAGTGGGGAACCTCGCCGGGGCTACATCCTCCTGC
>NW_010439505.1:0-257 GCF_000710305.1 Buceros rhinoceros silvestris | reverse complement strand
CCCTCTGTTGCGGTGAAGAAGTCCTCCAGAATGCTCTGCATGTACTCGAAGGTGGGACGATCCTCCGGTCGGGTTCTCCAGCATCTCACCATAAGGTCGTAGAGCTCCTCGGGGCAGTTCTCCGTGCGGGGCATGCGGTACCCGTGCTCCAGCGCCCTGATCACCTCCACGTTCGACATCCCTGGGGAGATGGGATGGGACAGGCGAGGGTCTCTTGGGTGATCACTGCTTTCTTATGAAGACAAAAACCCCACCCA
>NW_010439504.1:0-257 GCF_000710305.1 Buceros rhinoceros silvestris | reverse complement strand
AGGCTGTGTGGCTGCCAGTAAAGCAGCTCTGCTGGTTTTTCTCCTTGCCGGCACCTGAGCCAGGGAGCGCGGCTGGGTCAAAGGGGCAGGAGCAGGACGGAGGGGCCGGCGAGCGCCTTGGGGAATGCAATAACCAGGCCTGCATTCCTCCGGGGCTGCTGCGGAAACTTTAATTAAATAGGGAGGGGAGCCCTGGAGGAGGTGGGAGCTGCGGCGGTGCAGGGTGGGTTGAAGGGGAGGAGGATTAAGAGCTTAAT
>NW_010439503.1:0-257 GCF_000710305.1 Buceros rhinoceros silvestris | reverse complement strand
GCCCTCGGGGAGGCTCCTGCGGGTTCGCACCTGTCTCTCCCCATCCTGTACGGCCAGATCTAGCTCATCTGCGGGGAGACAGGCACAGCATCAGCGCGATGACCCCCAGCCAGACCCCCGGTCCTGGGGACGAGGGCACCCACTTGGAGCCGAGAGCTGCTGGTGGGTGACCCGGGGCTGCCTGTCCACGGTGGGTGGGATCCGGCTGCTTGCCAGGGGGTGCAGGCATGGGGTGGTCCGGGGGCGGCCGGGGGGGG
>NW_010439502.1:0-257 GCF_000710305.1 Buceros rhinoceros silvestris | reverse complement strand
CCCCCCCCCCCCCACAGGGCGGGCAGCTGTACCTGGCATAACGCCGGGCAGCGAGGAGACAGCAACCGGTGACTCTCCTCCTGGTTTGTTGTACAACCCTCTGCCCCCTTCTACGACGTTATAAGCTCCTGGCGCTCCAAGGAGCGTTACAAACAATAAAACCCGTCCCCAAAAGCGCTTTGCGGTCGGCGGTGATTGACCCCAGCTGCCCTCCGGTCCCGCAGGCGAGCGGGGGCCGCTCGGCGCAGGGGCTGTGT
>NW_010439501.1:0-257 GCF_000710305.1 Buceros rhinoceros silvestris | reverse complement strand
GGCTGCGGGGTCCGTCAGGGGCTCGGCCGTGTGCCCGCCCTCCAACTCTGAACGTCCAGACGGCTTCTCTGACCCTTTCAGCGACTTCAGAAGGACAGTCCGGCATTCCCTGTTAAAACGCTGCCGGAATTTCCTATTAAACAAGGTACACGCTGCGTGGATCGCTGTGTGGATCGTGGTTAGACTGGGAAAAGACATAGTAATCTCATCACCCACCAAAAACCCCATGAATTCTCATAAAACACCGGGCTGGAAGG
>NW_010439500.1:0-257 GCF_000710305.1 Buceros rhinoceros silvestris | reverse complement strand
CCGTGGGCTCTCGGGCAGCTGCTCCACCCGCTCACCCCCTTTTCTGCCCTGGGCTCTCCTCTCTACTCCACAATCACACGTTCCTTTTCCCTTTGATTCCAGGGAAACCCTCGCTCTGAATCCTGACTTGGTGGCGGCGGGGAGTGCTCAGACCCTGCCCTGCCCACACCTGGCTGCAGGTTTTCCTTCCACGGGTGCTCTGGAATTCTCTTTAACCCTTTCCTTTGGCGCTGGATTTTCTCACAATCTCAGTTGCA
>NW_010439499.1:0-257 GCF_000710305.1 Buceros rhinoceros silvestris | reverse complement strand
GCCCGGGCGTGACGGGGCGAGCGGTTGGGAGCCGGGTCCATCCCACCACACACCGGCAGTGGTTGGGCTCCCACCACCCTCGCCCACGCTGGACCGTCTTCTTCAGGCACACAGAGACAGTGCAGCACCCTCCGTGCAGCAACCCCCTTCCAGCACCCATGGGTGCCCTTTCCACAGCAGCACAGAGGGACTGGAGACCCGTAGGGTGGCAGCACCAACCACCCGCATCCACTGGGAGCGGGAAGCCGACGGGACAT
>NW_010439498.1:0-257 GCF_000710305.1 Buceros rhinoceros silvestris | reverse complement strand
ACTTAAATTCTCATCAGACTTTAGTCATGCTGTAGCTTTAGACTCAGCATCAGGTTTCCCATTGCGTTACTCCTCTTAACTTCAGAGATCAAGATAACACTTAACTTGTTTGGCTTTTTCCTCACTGAGATGAAGCCTCATATGTGAAGATTTTCAAGTCTGTGGGTTTTGATTTTGGCTTGAATTTGGCTCAGTTTTCTTTACTCCATCCCATCCGGTATTTAGACAAGTTGGTAAGATCTTCCTGACCCTCTCAG
>NW_010439497.1:0-257 GCF_000710305.1 Buceros rhinoceros silvestris | reverse complement strand
AGAGTAGAGGGGGAGGAGGATCCCCCTCGACCTGTGGGCCAAGATGAAAGAGTCGAGCTTGCAGCTGGGCAGTGAGGTTTGTATAAACATTTGGTGCCCTCTTCAGAGGGGCCATTTCATCTCTCAGTTTGATAAATGTGTAGAGATAGTACCTTGGATGTTGGTCTCCAGCTGAAACCTCTTTTTTCAAATTAAGGAAGAAATTTTTTACACTGAGCGTGGTGATACCCTGGCCCAGGTTGCCCAGAGAGGTGGGA
>NW_010439496.1:0-257 GCF_000710305.1 Buceros rhinoceros silvestris | reverse complement strand
CACCACCCCACCCCCCCAAAAAAAAAATTTAAAGAAACTCTTGGAGCGCAGATCCCGCGCCCTGGGAGCAGCGCCCGTACCCCTCCGGGCCTCCCGCTGCTGCCCCGCAGCCCTCGCCCCTGTCACTCAGTTCGCTGGCACCGTGCACGGGCGGAAAAGGACTTTTCGGTATTTTTCCTAAAATACCTTTCCTTCCCGTTTGTGGCACCGCGCTGCGCTGGCCCTTCGGGAAAAAAACCCGCGGCAGGGAGGCTGGG
>NW_010439495.1:0-257 GCF_000710305.1 Buceros rhinoceros silvestris | reverse complement strand
GTCTACCTATAACTGCTGTAATTTAGGACAGTATTCAAAAAGATAAAATCACTATATCATAGAGGAGTGAACAGCCTCAGAGGAGAACATTTCTCTAAATAAAAATACGTGCTCCAACTTTCTTTGCTAAATCTGTAAAGGGTCTGTTTCAAGTTACACAGAAATTGAATAAAAATTTCAAAATAAATGGGGTTTTCTTGTACACAATGATGTGAAGATGTATAGAGTATCTCAGACTCTGAGTATCTTTAAAATAT
>NW_010439494.1:0-257 GCF_000710305.1 Buceros rhinoceros silvestris | reverse complement strand
AAAAAAAAAAAAACAAACCTGCATCACACACGTTCGAGTGTTTTCATCAACACTGTTGATAAGCATCAAGTCTCCAAATGTAGCAGAGCACTAGTTGTTCTTGAATATCTTTTAATTCTGAAGTTACATAAAAAACCCAGGTTGTAGCAATTCTTTTGACCTGATAGTTTCATGAGGAAAAAGTCCCTTTCAAAATTTCAATAAATATGCTGACATGTAAAGTTATTTGAGGTTGTCATGCAAGACAAGTTATATAA
>NW_010439493.1:0-257 GCF_000710305.1 Buceros rhinoceros silvestris | reverse complement strand
GGCAGCTGATGCCCCAGCACAGGAGCCGGGGTGGAGGAAAGCGGTGTGGAGGAACACACTACGGAGGATGCTGGGCCCATGCTGGTCACCCAGCAAGGCCAGAAGATGGGCCACCAAGGGGCCTGCGTCAGAAGTCCGTGGCCAGGGATTGCTCCTGGAGGCTGGAAGAGCCTCTCAAGACGTGACACCATGGGAGACTGGCTCTGTCACCCTCTTGGTCAGGCTTGGAGGCTGCTGAAGCTGGACACGAAACAAGC
>NW_010439492.1:0-257 GCF_000710305.1 Buceros rhinoceros silvestris | reverse complement strand
CAGGGAAGCTGCTGGGGCTTGCGAAGGGGATGCCGCCTCCTGGAGTGGTAGAGGCTCAGCCCACCCTTGCTGGGGTCCCTCCCCACGGGGCTGAGCTCTCGCTAGGTGTCCCCCGGGCAGCTGTCACAGGGGCACGTGCTCTTGTCCGGACCATGGTACAAATCCCGTGGAAGCTCAAGGGAATTGCCTCAGTTGCCACCTACGAGGAGCATCACATGACACCACAGCACAGGGACACAGGGACACGGACATGCTAC
>NW_010439491.1:0-257 GCF_000710305.1 Buceros rhinoceros silvestris | reverse complement strand
TTCTGCTGGACTCTCTCCAGTAGTTCCTTGTATCTCTTGAGCTGGGGAGTCCAGAACTAGACCCAATAGTCCAGATACGGCCTCATCAGGGCAGAGTAGAGGGGGAGGAGGTCTCTTGACCTGATGGTTACACTCTTCTTAATGCCACCCAGGATACCATTGGCTTCTTGGCCACAAGGACACACTGCTGGCTTATGGTTAACTTGTTCACAAGGACTGCCAGGTTCTTCTCTGTGGAGTTGCTTTCCAGCAGGTCA
>NW_010439490.1:0-257 GCF_000710305.1 Buceros rhinoceros silvestris | reverse complement strand
TAAACCGTACAGGGCACTAGGCACTAATGCTAACTAACTCAGGAAAAAGAACTAAACTTGGAGAAGCTCCTAGCAAAATTTCAAGATCGTATGAGGATCAAATATCTTTCCAGTTCTTCATGTTTAAAGCAAGCAGATAAATAAAACAATGGCATCCTGTATAACACTACTGCTACTACTTCACCCATTGCTCTCTATCATTGTAGAACTATTTGTTTAATTTAAACTGGGTAAAAAATGCAATTGATCTTAACCAG
>NW_010439489.1:0-257 GCF_000710305.1 Buceros rhinoceros silvestris | reverse complement strand
CCAAGAGGCCGGTTCGGAGGCTGCTTGCTCCATCCCGGGACCTGCGCCCCGCGCCCCCAGCCCGGCGTTACCTTCACCAGCTCGAAAGGGAAGCGCTCGTGGAAGATGCGGTTGATCCTGGCCCCTCCGGAGAGCTCGAGCGTGTCCACCTGGTCTCCAGAACCTTCGATCCGCTTCTCGAAGTCAACGCCGAACTGCTGGACCATCCTGGGGAGAGACGACGGGGTGGACGGGGCTGAGCGCAACGGACGGGCACC
>NW_010439488.1:0-257 GCF_000710305.1 Buceros rhinoceros silvestris | reverse complement strand
AGAGAGGAGGAACAAGGGCTGACACATCTCATGGGCACCGAGGCCAGCCACAGGCCACTTACTTCAACCAACCAGGAGGCAGGGGCTCTCATGGCCACGTCCAGGATGTTGCTGCCCCTTTGCCTGTCCTGCGCATCACATGCTGTCAAGGCCTCAATGGCCTTGAAGACGACCTCTGCCTTCGGAGAAAGCTGCAGGTCTTCTTCAAACTCCTGTGGCAGGAAGGAAGGGAGGGAAGACACGTCATGCCGAGCCCC
>NW_010439487.1:0-257 GCF_000710305.1 Buceros rhinoceros silvestris | reverse complement strand
TATCCAAAGTTAAGGATTTTTTCAATTTCCCATGCTCTGCCAGGGAGCAAGTGCACCAGAAGCTAGGAGAGGGCACACTCAGGACAGCTGACCCAGACTAGCCAAAGGGATATTCCACATCACAGGACATCACGCTCAGGATATAAACTGGGCAGAGTTGGCTGGCAGGGGCAGATCCCTGCTCGAGGACAGGCTGGGCATCGGTCAGCGAGTGATGACCAATTGCATTGTGTATCGCTTGTGTTTTCTTGGGATTT
>NW_010439486.1:0-257 GCF_000710305.1 Buceros rhinoceros silvestris | reverse complement strand
AGCAATGTGCACACCTGAGAAAGTTGGTGTCCTTCTTTGAAACGCCGCCTTTTCCTGGTACATGATGCCTTTTGGTTCATTTACGTGCAAGGCAGCAAGGAGTGGTACTGCCCCAAGAGCGCTTCCGTGACTGTTGGGGTATGCTGTTAATCCTTTCATCCAGCTGGGTGGGTGGTTTCATGGACCCTGTATGGAATTCCCTTTGGCTGACCTCCTTGTGGTTGCCAGGCTGGTTGTCATGCTGAATCAGAGAGGTG
>NW_010439485.1:0-257 GCF_000710305.1 Buceros rhinoceros silvestris | reverse complement strand
GCGGTGCGAGTCACTGAAGCGCAGGTTGTGGCAAAGTTCAGTTCTGGGCTCGTCCTCAGAACGTGGCTGATGCACCGTGGAACTGCGGGTTCCTTTCCTGGTTAACGTTACTTCCAGCCTTGTGACCATGGGCGTGTTTTTCAGCTTTTTCCACTTGTTCCATGAAAACAAGCTGCTTGTAGCGAACTGCCGGTTCCACGAGCATGTGAACAGGCAGCTTTAGCTGGGGTCGGGTCTGCTGAGCAGCCCCGATGGCT
>NW_010439484.1:0-257 GCF_000710305.1 Buceros rhinoceros silvestris | reverse complement strand
CTTCCCAAATCTTTGTCCATGAAGCCAAGCCGTCATGATGATGATGATGCCTATAACCACACTATCAAATGGATAATGCGAAACCACACCTCTCCACTTGATACTGGACCAATGGCATTTGAAACTGAGTGTTCTACAAATGGTATTCTTTGTATGCAATAATTTTGTTATTAGTTATCTCTAACATGGTCTAGGGTGGATTATTATCATATGGTCACTACAGCCAACCAAATCAGCCACTGCCACCTCTCCACCCA
>NW_010439483.1:0-257 GCF_000710305.1 Buceros rhinoceros silvestris | reverse complement strand
GGCGAAGCGGCGCTGGCCCACGCAGGGCGCTGAGGGGGACTCCAACCCCACGGGGCCTCCGAGGCAGGCGCTGGGGCGGATGGCGCCGGGGGCTGGTTTTGAAGTTTCTCTGCTGCCAACTAAATACTGACAGCAGGAGCCAAGGACAAAACCATTTCCTTCTCACGTCGCAGTGGCTCTCCTGTCACGTCTGCACGGGGGTGGCCTCGCAGCCCGGCGGGCTGTGGGGCGCCTCTGTGCCTGCCAGGCGGGCCTCA
>NW_010439482.1:0-257 GCF_000710305.1 Buceros rhinoceros silvestris | reverse complement strand
GGTGTCTCTGTGGGCGCTGGGTGTCCCATGGGTGATGGGTGTCCCTGTGGGTGGTAGGTGTCCCATCGGCGCTGGGTGTCCCCATGGGTTGTGGGTGTCCCCGTAGGTGCTGGGTGTCCCCGTGGGCGCTGGGTGTCCCTGTGGGTGCTGGGTGTCCCTGTGGGTGCTGGGTGTCCCATGGATGCTGGGTGTCCCATGGGCTCTGGGTGTCCCTGTTGGTTGTCCCCATGGATGCTGGGTGTCCCCATGGACACTGG
>NW_010439481.1:0-257 GCF_000710305.1 Buceros rhinoceros silvestris | reverse complement strand
GTTCCTGGAGGTTCTTGAGGGGTTCTGGGGGTCCTGGAGGCATCTTGGGGGCTACTGGGAGCTCTGGGATGTCACTTGGGGGGGTTCTGGAGGGTTCCTGGAGGTTCCTGGCGATTCCTTGGGGTTCTTGAGGGGTTCCTGGAAGTTCCTGAAAGGTTCTAGTGGTCCTTGAGGGGTCTTGAGGGTTACTGGGAGCTCTGGGATGGTACTTGAGGGATTCTCGAGAGGTTCCTGGAGGTCCTTGAGGGGTTCTGAGG
>NW_010439480.1:0-257 GCF_000710305.1 Buceros rhinoceros silvestris | reverse complement strand
GACCCGGAGAGCTCCCGAACTGCGAGAGGGGCCTTAAAAATCCGCCTCAGGTCGTGGGTTATTGCGCTAAACGCATGGATTGTGTTTGCATTCGGTTCCTGAGCCGCGATGGACACACTGGGCTGATTTTGTAGTTATTCCTGAGGGCGAGAAATACACTTGCCTTCAGGAATGGAAGCTGCGATTTCAGGGATCTTCTGGCTCTGGGGAATGCGGTGGGAAAGGAGTCAGGAGCGTTGGCATCTCGGTTTGGGGCT
>NW_010439479.1:0-257 GCF_000710305.1 Buceros rhinoceros silvestris | reverse complement strand
AGTTCTCCAGGGAAATGCCTGTGGGTTCCCCACATCTTGCAGAAGGCTCTGCACCGAGCATCTGGAACCAGTTTTGCGTTCCCCTTTGCTCATCGGTATCTGTCCACTATGCGCAGGGTCTGGGGCGTACAGCCAATTTCACTCTTTGTCAGTAATAGTTAGTCCAAAGCCACCCCCGCCGGTAATCGACAAAGCAGAAAGGTCTCCCTGCTTCTCAGAAGGAGTGTTTTACTGCTTCAGGGATGTGGAGGTGCTGC
>NW_010439478.1:0-257 GCF_000710305.1 Buceros rhinoceros silvestris | reverse complement strand
CCCTCCACCCCATCCATCCGCCAGCCTCTGCCCTGGCCCCCTCGCGTTCTCCTCTCCTGTGGCTTTGCAGATGTGTTCCGGGGCTGGAAGCTGCTGGGTGATGGTGGAAAGGAGCCCAGGAGCTGGGCAGAGGTGGAAGAGGGGCTGCTTTGTGCCACGGGGGCTTCCCAGCCCACTGGCAGCCCCCTGACCCCTCACCTCCTGCCAATCCACCCAACCCGTCCTGGCAGCCCCCCGTCCTCCGCTCTTCGGGGCAC
>NW_010439477.1:0-257 GCF_000710305.1 Buceros rhinoceros silvestris | reverse complement strand
GACGTGGAGCAATGGATTGTCAGTGCTTAGAAGAAGCTTCCAGAAATGGGTATACGGTAAATATTTAAAGACAGTTCAGAAGCGTTTCTAGAAATAGCTCTTTTCTCATCAGGCACATTACTGAAACCTCAGAGCTGCCTTTGTTCCTTGGTCCTTTCCATCCCTTCCTCCAGCAGCTCATGAGGCAGCACATTGACTGGAAGCCCCAGATCACCAGGAGGACAGCAACAGTTCCTGATGCCTCATGAACACAGTGC
>NW_010439476.1:0-257 GCF_000710305.1 Buceros rhinoceros silvestris | reverse complement strand
AGCTATTTTAGGGCTTTTTTTTTTTTTTTCTTCTTTGTGTTTGGAGTTTGCTGGGTTTTTTTGGCCTGTGTAAGATTCGCCTTTATACTCGCCCAAGTGCCGTAGCACGCTCGGGCTGCTTCCCCCAGCTGCCTTGGCTGGGGAGATGCTGCGACTCGCCCAGAGAATGTTTCTAGAACAAGGGGACAGCTGCAGCTGTGTGGAAAGGGACAGCAGCTGAAGGGCCGGCGGGACCCCTTCACTTCTCCCATCTGCTC
>NW_010439475.1:0-257 GCF_000710305.1 Buceros rhinoceros silvestris | reverse complement strand
CTCGGGGTTGTGGGGGATCGGGGGGATCCCCAGGGATCAGCCTGAGCAGGACCGGGATGAAGGGGATCTCCTGGAATGAGGGGGATCACTGGCACCGGGCAGAGGGACAGGGTGGGGGGATACCCTCTGGGATCGGTGCAGGATCAGGGGGTCCACTGGGATTGGGGGGATCCTTGGGATCAGGACTGTGTGGATCCTGCAGGGGGGATCCCCCAGGATTCTGCTGGCCCAGGGGAGGAGATCCTCTAGGGGTCCCC
>NW_010439474.1:0-257 GCF_000710305.1 Buceros rhinoceros silvestris | reverse complement strand
TGCCCTGGGCGCTGGCTGGCGGCCCCACCACTGAGCCGTGCTGGGGCGGCGACGCCACCACCAGCCCGTGCTGCCCCACGGGGACGGCGACCTGCTCCCGAGGGCAGCGCCTGCTCTCGGCCGGCACGGAGAGCTCGTGGCTCTTGGCACTTGCTCTGTCCCCACGGCACCTCGCAGGCCCAGCCCAGGAGGAACCAAAGGACCGCCCTGCCTGCGCGCTCCCGCACCATCGGCGTCTCCCACAGCGCCGGGCCGGG
>NW_010439473.1:0-257 GCF_000710305.1 Buceros rhinoceros silvestris | reverse complement strand
ATCTGCTACTCTGAGGAGGACTGGGCTGTGAAGGCTGCTGAGGGGACCGGTGATCCCACTTGCTGCTGCTTGCTGCTGCTCGAGGAAGGCTTACGTCTGCTGGCTGATATTGCTTGGTGCTGACCACTTCCTGTGATTGTTAGTCCACCACTGCCAGCTCCTGGTCCCAGTCTGGTGGGGCTTGGCCTGATGGGGGTGTGGGAGAACAATAGATAATGGGGGGTGGGGCGAGGTGTGCAGTTGAGGTGTGCACTGTT
>NW_010439472.1:0-257 GCF_000710305.1 Buceros rhinoceros silvestris | reverse complement strand
CACGAAGCCCTTGTGACTCGGATGTATCTCCTGCTATTTTCCGATGAGCGGAACAGATAGTCCCTCCCCTTTCTGGTCCCTTCTCCCCATGCCACCCACGCTGGGGACAAGGAAGGTCCCTCCAGCAGAGTTTCCTCCTTCAAAGAGGTGGCACCTGTGGGCGTCACACTCTCGCTTTTCATCTGCGGGGCTTTCCTGGTGTCACCTCCCTAGTGAGCGGGGTGACTAACGGCCTGGCCTCTTCACACTTCCCCCCC
>NW_010439471.1:0-256 GCF_000710305.1 Buceros rhinoceros silvestris | reverse complement strand
GGCCTCGCTCGGGTGCCGCCGGTCCTCAGCGTCAACCACGGCTCCTCAGCTGTAGCTCTGAAATGTCGTGGGTCCCTACCGAGGTGTTTTGTCCCACTGTGCTTCTCCTCAGCCGTCACCAGACGCCTCTGCTGCCAGTGCCGTGGGACAGCCTCGTGCCACGGGCCGAGAGAGCCATGCCATGATGCCTGAGGATGTGCACAAGATGCGACAGTCCAGCGCAGCCAACACTTGGGTCTGCCGGGGCCGTGCCATG
>NW_010439470.1:0-257 GCF_000710305.1 Buceros rhinoceros silvestris | reverse complement strand
TCAGCCGGCGTTCAGCTGCCCCCACCATAGCCCCGCTGCAGCCTGTGTCCAGCTGAAGGAGCAGCTGTCCCGTCCCCTTCCAGTCTGTTGCTGGTGCTCAGCGCCGGTGGCTGTGCACGGCCAGGCCCGGGCAGGACGTCAGTGGGTCTCTGGTTTCTCTGAACCGATTTCCCTGTCTGTCTCTCGCAGAACTCCTCTGCTCCCTTGGCTGAGGACATCGACCCGGAGGTAAGGATCCAGGCCGAACGGCATAGGCT
>NW_010439469.1:0-256 GCF_000710305.1 Buceros rhinoceros silvestris | reverse complement strand
TCTGTAGCATGGACAGACGAGCACATCAGTGCTAATGACAAAACTAGAATATATACCTCGTATAAGAAGCCTTATGTCCTGGAGGATCTGCAGGACAAGGACCATGCAAGGTTCTGGTCCTTCCATACACTGGTATACGTTTAACATGTGAAATCTATTTCTTAGCACATGATAGTATGTGTTCTATGTGATCTTAAAATACATATGTCTGTATCATTGTCTGTGTCTTCTCTCCTGGTTAAACTGAAAAGCCTTG
>NW_010439468.1:0-257 GCF_000710305.1 Buceros rhinoceros silvestris | reverse complement strand
CTCGGGCCCTGTGGGGAGGGTTTGAGGATGCCCTGGGGGTGCTGTGGGGTTGGGGTGACCCATCGCCCTGTTGGCTGTGGGGCAGGGTCCTCTCAGGGGGTCGTGACAGTAGGGGGAGCCCGCGGTGCTCCGGACGGGGGGCAGGGTCGTGGCATTCCCCGAGGGCCACCATGAGGCTGGGGTGACCCTGTCCCCGCGGGGCGTGCGGCAGGACTTCAGAGTCCCTGAGGGGTGCGGTGGGTCCCGGGTGCCCCTTG
>NW_010439467.1:0-257 GCF_000710305.1 Buceros rhinoceros silvestris | reverse complement strand
CGATCAGGGCTTCGGCCTGTCTGCTGTGTGTCCTCTGAAGGTCGTCAGGGCTGTCCCTGTCCTCGGGCTCTCTCCCGGCTGTGCAGTCGCTGCCTTTTGTTGGGAGGTAATAGCTGGTGTGTGACTGCAGCAATAACTCTTCCTCTCTCGCCATGCTTCTCGGCGGGATGGCTGCAGCCAGGGCTGCCTTGCTGGCAGGCTGATCCATGCTCCCCAGCAGCAGAGCTGTCTCACCCGGCTTTCTCCAAGCCGTTCCT
>NW_010439466.1:0-257 GCF_000710305.1 Buceros rhinoceros silvestris | reverse complement strand
CCCTGGGCAGCAGCAATTAAAATCGCTTTGATTGAAGAGCATGAAGGCCCTCACGTCCCTGCACGGTGGGCGCGGGACCAGGCAGGGTACCCCGGTGACGGGCACTGCTGCACCCGCAGGTGGAGAAGCGCCTGGAGCTAGTGAAGCAGGTCACCCACAGCACCCACAAGAAGCTGACGGCATGTCTGCAGGGCCAGCAAGGGGTGGACGCCGACAAGCGCTCGGGGAGGCTGCGGCGGGGGCTCGGAGGGTGCCGG
>NW_010439465.1:0-256 GCF_000710305.1 Buceros rhinoceros silvestris | reverse complement strand
GTGGTGTGTGTTGCAGACAGTTTGTTGTGGGGGGAGGGTAATATCCAATATCCCAGGTAACTGATGTGGCTTACTGAGCAAGAAAACCCCTTCTGGTGCATGCTGTTCCCTTGGCTTTCTTTTCACAACTACTGAATAATTTTAATACCATAGCATTAACTAAGCGGCTTCTCCAGAAGTCTGAATAAGTAGGTTTTGCTCAGAATTTAAACCATCCAGACTAACAACACCTTTCTGTGTCTGCTGCCTTAAAACC
>NW_010439464.1:0-257 GCF_000710305.1 Buceros rhinoceros silvestris | reverse complement strand
ATCATTTCTGGCTTAATTACCGAGGTCTTTGGCCACTAACACGCCCGCCCTCCCTGGAGCTCAAGCGGTTCCTGCCCAGCCATCGCCCTCACCTACCGGAGTTAAAAAGATGGTTCATTTTAACCAGGATCAATCAGATTTTGCCCCTGGGATCAATAGTAATAAAGTAGCTCTGAAGAGAAGTTCATTAGCTGAAAAATAAACAAAGGGAAGGAAAGAGAGGGGGAGAAGGTGGGGAATGAAACAAGGAACATGTC
>NW_010439463.1:0-256 GCF_000710305.1 Buceros rhinoceros silvestris | reverse complement strand
GTCCAGAGGAGGGCCATGAAAATGATCAGAGTTCTGGAATATCTCTCTTGTGAAGAAAGGCTGAGAGGATAGAGGTTGTTCAGCCTGGAGAGAAGAAGGTCTTCAGGGAGACCTTTCAATATATAAAGGAGGCTTATGAGAAAGATAGAGAAAGACTTTACCAGGGCTTGTAGTGACAGGACAAGAGGTGAGGTTTGGAACTGAAAGAATGTAGATATGGATTGGACATAAGAAAGAAATTTTTTACAAGGGTGGT
>NW_010439462.1:0-257 GCF_000710305.1 Buceros rhinoceros silvestris | reverse complement strand
GGCCCCAGCGCCATCCCATGCCACCCTCTGACTTGCCAGCCTGAGTGTGAAGCTTTGCCCCTTCCAGCTGTTGTCACCAAACCCCAAGGCTGAGAAAGCCTCTCCCAGCCCGGCAAAGCAGCCGGTGGAGACGCAGCGCTGCCAAGGAGGAACCGGTGGAGCAGCTGGGGAAACCGGTGAGCTCCTACCTTTGAACCGTCGCTCTTTGCCCTCTCGCTGCTCGCTGCTTGGTGTTACCGGCAGGCATGCGGCAGCAC
>NW_010439461.1:0-257 GCF_000710305.1 Buceros rhinoceros silvestris | reverse complement strand
CTCCCTCAGCACCCCGTAGCACGTGTTGCAGCTGCTGTGTGCGTTCCCTGCGCTTGGCTGGGCAGAGGCAGGCGCTGAGCGCTGCGCTCCCCCAGCACAGCGCACGCCCTGCCTTGCCCAGCTCTGCTGCCGTTACCCTTCTGACATCGTCAGAACTACCCTTGGCAGTTCTGGCTGCTCCTCTGACCAAGGGACACTTTTGCCTCTGCTCGTCACTAGTGTCCGCGCTTGAGTGGCGGGACTGCGCGCGGTGGTGT
>NW_010439460.1:0-256 GCF_000710305.1 Buceros rhinoceros silvestris | reverse complement strand
GTACTTATTTTCACACACAAGTATTTTGATCCAATCGTTCTAATCAATTTGCCTTGTAGTAAGCAATGTAGTAACTTTGCCATCAAATCAAACCTCGAGTAGTTTCTGTTAAATCCTATCCGATCCATTTGTACTTTGCCAAATTATATCAATAAATCATATTCCTACCTTTCCTTTAAATGAGGTGTGTTCCTCTCACTCCATGGCAAGCAGAGTCCTAAGCCAGGTTTCTGCAACAAGTGATTTAAGTGATTTA
>NW_010439459.1:0-256 GCF_000710305.1 Buceros rhinoceros silvestris | reverse complement strand
TTCTGTAACATACTGTGGCAAAGCAAGAATGAAAATAAAACTCAAGTGTCATCTAAACCACTGAATTAATTGAAGGCATATTAAAAAGTTTTATAGATTCTCTATAAAGTAAAATAAATAGCAAGAAAGTGATATTCTTTATGCAAACATTTTTCATTACAGTACGTGTCGGTCCCTTAGTGAGAGCTCATTAACTTTTTAAAAATTACCTTTAATGGGCTACTCATTATCATCACCATCAAATGCTTCACTTGTC
>NW_010439458.1:0-257 GCF_000710305.1 Buceros rhinoceros silvestris | reverse complement strand
ATTCGGATGCCCGGGGACGGTGCGTGCCCACCGGCTCCTCCGGCAGCGAGCGCTCGTGCACGGAACAGCGATATTTAGACATCTCTGAATTCCTCCTCCCGAGCACGTGGGAGGTTCATCGCTGCTTCAAATCCGAACGTCTCGGTCGCAGGCAAGGGGGCGTCTCGAGTCCCCGTCTCCTGCCGATGACTTTACGAATGGTTAATTATAAATAAGACCGTGCGACTATTTATACGCACAAGCACGCGGAGAAGGAC
>NW_010439457.1:0-256 GCF_000710305.1 Buceros rhinoceros silvestris | reverse complement strand
CTTGCAGCCCAGAAAGCCAACCATATCCTGGTCTACATCAAAAGATGTATGATCAGCAAGTCAAGGGAAATGATTCTGTCCTTCTCCGCTTTTATGAGACCCCCACCCAGAGTACTGAGTTCAGCTCTGGGGCTCCCAACATCAGGACATGGACCAGTTGAGCGAGTCCAGAGGGGGCCAAAGAGAGGGCTGGAGCACCTGTCCTGTGAAAACAGGCTGAGACTTGCAGCTGTTCAGCCTGGAGAAGAGAAGGCTC
>NW_010439456.1:0-256 GCF_000710305.1 Buceros rhinoceros silvestris | reverse complement strand
TCATTCCCTGTGAGGAAGATCTGCAGATGGTCCTTTTTCAGACTGTGGTTTACCTTAGTGGGAGATCTGTGCATTTTGGAAACATCCTGGATCGGCCTTTGTTTTCCTTCTAATTCACTTCCATGGTTCTTTCCCCCTCTGTAGAAGGGGAAAGAAAAATCCACTTCCCTGACATTCCCCTCTGTAGAACTTTTGGCAGAGAATTGAGAGCGAAGAGCATCGAAGCTCATATACCTTCTTTACTTTGAAAGGGAAA
>NW_010439455.1:0-256 GCF_000710305.1 Buceros rhinoceros silvestris | reverse complement strand
TTCCTGACCTCATCCCTACACAACTGGGCAGCGTCCCTATACTCTCCCCAGGATGCCTGTCCCTGCTTCTACTGACCTGCAGTTCCTTCTCACCCTTCAGTTTGACCAGCAGTTCTCGACTCAGCTATGGTGATCCCTTCCCTTCCTTGCCCTATTTCTTACTCCTGGGGATCAAGAGGTCTTGCGCTCTATGCAAAGAGTCCATAAAGATCTGCCTTAAAGATCGAAGGGGCTGGCACTGGGCACTGGGCTGTGG
>NW_010439454.1:0-256 GCF_000710305.1 Buceros rhinoceros silvestris | reverse complement strand
AATCTGAAGACCCTCCTGGCGATTGGAGGATGGAACTTTGGGACAGCCAAGTAAGTTTAAACCTCCTTCCCATAATGGCAACTTCGAGAGGGAGGGAGAAGGGCAAAGAGGCACCGGCCAAACCCCAACGCTGTCCTGCTCGCCTTCCCTAGGTTCTCCACAATGGTTTCCACTCCCCAGAACCGCCAGACCTTCATCAAGTCCGTCATCAAATTCCTGCGCCAGTATGAATTTGATGGGCTCGACATCGACTGGG
>NW_010439453.1:0-257 GCF_000710305.1 Buceros rhinoceros silvestris | reverse complement strand
ACCACTCGTCCACCCAGGTGAACGCCTGCCGGTGCCCGATCAGCAGGATGTCCCGGATGACCTGTGATGCACCAAGGGGGTCAATACCCTGCCGCTGTCCCCCACCTCGCCCCACAATGTTCCCCCTGGCCTGCGCTTCCCCCTCACCTTGTGCACAAACTGCTCCACCCGCGTCTGCAGCCCCCACACCTCGAACTTGACGCTCACCAGTTTGTAGGAGCACATGATGGGCTTGGTGTGCTCGCGCCAGACCTCAC
>NW_010439452.1:0-256 GCF_000710305.1 Buceros rhinoceros silvestris | reverse complement strand
TGGACACTAGAAGTTTATCCCATTTTTATTTGTCTTTAACTGGAAACTGTTGTGGCAACATCACAAAAATGATTTGTCATTTATAGGTTAATTTCTTGGTTGAAAAGGTTGAGGAACATCAGCCAGCGGAAACAAATTACTATATCCTTTGTTTCAAGTTTAACCACTCTTGATCTATTTCCTCTGTAATTACCAACCTCTTTAGTCAATCCCATTCTCTTCTCCATAATCAGTTCCAGCCTTGAGTAGCACATAC
>NW_010439451.1:0-256 GCF_000710305.1 Buceros rhinoceros silvestris | reverse complement strand
TTTAACACAAGGATTATGGTCCCAAACCACCGAAGGTCAAAACCATATATGACTTTCTTCCTTGGTGGCACCAGCTAGAATGAACAGCTCTTTCATGCCTCTGTGGAGTGAAAACAGGAAAGGTACCGAGAGAACATTCTGTCTTTATTTGGATCATTGTCTGTCATTATTTAAACCTCAGCTGCATCCTTGTACCCCTACTAGTGCCCCATGGAAAAGGGACCGACTGCAGTCATAGAGTTCTGACCTCTACGTG
>NW_010439450.1:0-256 GCF_000710305.1 Buceros rhinoceros silvestris | reverse complement strand
TCCGTCCGTCTGCTCTGGGGCTGCTGGGAGAATAACCCGTGGTATCTTCAGGGGGTGGTGTGAGCACCGTTCCGTAAGGTGACGAAGTTCGCAGACACGTTTAATGGAACGTTGTTTGGCTGGAAGTACCTGCTGAGGTGATTTTTTCCTTTCTGCCCTGTGCATTGCTGTACGAGAAGAACCATTTGCTGCTTCGCGAACCAGACTAGGGACACAGAAATACTCTGGGATAAGGGAAAAAAAATTAAAAAAAAAA
>NW_010439449.1:0-256 GCF_000710305.1 Buceros rhinoceros silvestris | reverse complement strand
TGCCAGGGCTGGCGCTGTAGGCACCTTGGGGACAAAGGGGACATGGAGGTGACACAGGTGGATTGGAAGGTGGGGGGGGTGACTCCGGATGCCATCCCCAGGTGTTCCTCAGGTGTCACTCACCGGCGCTTTGGCCAGCACACACCGCCAGCAGCCGCTGGGCTCGAGTTTTGGCGTCCTCGGGGATGGCGGAGTTGGCCAGCAGCTCCGGACACAGGCACAGCGCTGTCACCTGCAGGGGGTGGCACTGGCTTGG
>NW_010439448.1:0-256 GCF_000710305.1 Buceros rhinoceros silvestris | reverse complement strand
TCACCACTAATTACTTTCAGGTGGCCTCTGTGAGGGTGTGTCAGGAGCCTTTGACCTTTGTTTGTGAACCCAGCTGATGTTAACCCTGAGTCGATGAGGGTTCCATGGCTCTTGGGTGCAAGACCTTGGAGGATCTTGAGCTGATTCCCAGAGACCAGCCAAGCACAATATAAAACCAGCAAAGTCGGAGCTAATGGAGCTGCCCTGGGATTAAATTCATCATAGAGAACAAACTTTGTAAGTGAGTGTGGGGAAC
>NW_010439447.1:0-256 GCF_000710305.1 Buceros rhinoceros silvestris | reverse complement strand
AATTACCATAGTAGTAGGGTCATAACTCTTTCCAGGAATGAAATAATGTCTAAGATAAAAATAAAATAGGGAAAAAAAGTTAATTTATCAACTACTCGTGTGTGGCTCAGCTGTATTGTTAGCTTAGGTTTTAGTACATGGAAAAATGCAAGGATGTAACCTCCTTAAGGAGACAGCAAAGCATCATCGTCACTTCAGCTTTAAGTGTAATGAGCAACATTTTCTTACTCAAAAGAGCAGAGTGGCCAGTTCACTA
>NW_010439446.1:0-256 GCF_000710305.1 Buceros rhinoceros silvestris | reverse complement strand
TGGGCCCAGCCAGCCAGTTCGGGATCCAGTGAATTGTCCCCCCATCCAAGCCACAGGCTTCACCGATTCTTGCATCCCTTTCATCACTGCTGCCACGTTCTTCCCTGCAGAGCATTTTCCCGTGGTCTGTCCCATCGTGGTTAAAACATGGGCCTCAGGAGGTTTAGCATTTTGCTCGGTCCTTTGGTCTCAAGTCAGCGTTTCCCGTGGTCCAGTCCATCGCCTCTCTGTAGTGCTACTACCACAGGGCTCTCCG
>NW_010439445.1:0-256 GCF_000710305.1 Buceros rhinoceros silvestris | reverse complement strand
GTGTCCTGGTGGCTGGGGACAGAAGGGGCTGGAGGGGCGGGACAGGGTGGTGGGGACGGGAGGTGATCCCAGCTGGGGCCAGTGGCCAGTGGTGGCTCCAGGGCTCCGTGTTGGCAACTGTTCTCTGCAACAGCTTGCCAGCGGTTAGACGAAGGGATCGAGGGTCCCTCACCCAGTTGGGAGACGCCACCAAGCTGGGGGGTGTGTGGAGCTGCCGGAAGTTCTGGAGGCTCCAGCGAGGGCTCTGGGCAGGCTG
>NW_010439444.1:0-256 GCF_000710305.1 Buceros rhinoceros silvestris | reverse complement strand
CTGGATCCGTCCCCAGGCAGCGACTCACCGTGACCACCTGGCCAGCCTTCAGGGTGAACTTCGGGGGGAAGCGGTAGGTGATGGGAGGATCATCCCCGTTCTGCCGCTTGATCTGCCAGTTCCCCATCGCCTGGTCCTGGGAGAGAGAGAGAGCAGCACCCCTGAGACCGCAGGATTCCTCCCCAGATTGTCCTGGGTCACTGTGGGGGGAAGTGGGGCTGAACTACACCCCCAGAGATCCCGGGGATCCTCCCCA
>NW_010439443.1:0-256 GCF_000710305.1 Buceros rhinoceros silvestris | reverse complement strand
CCGTGGGGCCCCAGACGGCCCAGTGCAAGGGCTGGTCCCCGCTCCCTGTCATCAGCCAGCACCCTTGCCTCTGTCTCTGCTCCGGGGACCCCAGAGACGCCAAGGGGTAGCGGAGGCTGTGGGCTGTGCACCCTCCGTGTCACTTACACCTGCACGGTGCTGAGCCCGCTCATGTACATCTTGAGGAGCCGGTCCCTCCAGGCGGGGCGTGGGACACGGGCATAGTGGATGGCGCCCGAGGCGGCGGGGAACAGGA
>NW_010439442.1:0-256 GCF_000710305.1 Buceros rhinoceros silvestris | reverse complement strand
GCCCCGCGCTTGCCCTCCCACCCGCTGCAGCGCCGGATTCACCCCCGTGTCATCTGTGTCGACCGACGTCAGAGCAACAGCACAAAGGGTTCGCGCAGGGACGCCGAGGGGGCCTGGGCTCCCGACAAGCTGACGTGGGGAGGGAGAGAGTCCCCTTTTCTGTCTGGCTCGGGAACCTGCACCCTCCCACCCTTCCACGGACAATGCCTAATTACGCCTATCTTCCTTTTTTCTTTCTTTCCTTTTTTTTTTTTTT
>NW_010439441.1:0-256 GCF_000710305.1 Buceros rhinoceros silvestris | reverse complement strand
CCCGTGCTTTTCTGTCTCGCCCAGGAGCTCTTTGCGGAGTCTGGGACCCTGAAGAAGGCGTCCGTGGACTACGACAGGTCCGGCCGCAGCCTGGGGACAGCGGACGGGCACTTCGAGAGGAAGGCAGATGCTCTGAAGGCAATGAAGCAGTACAATGGGGTCCCCTTGGATGGTGAGTCTGCACGGCCCTCTCTGTCCCGTGTCCCTCCGACTGGAGCAGCCGGGTGCCGCGTCCCGCGCGGGCTCACGCTGCTCT
>NW_010439440.1:0-256 GCF_000710305.1 Buceros rhinoceros silvestris | reverse complement strand
CTGGGGCTGGGGGGCCGGGGAAGCCCGCCCGGCTCTTTGTGGGGGGCACCTGCTCCAGCGGCAGAAATCCAGCAGCGGTCTGCTCCCGCAGAACCCAGCGGGCTGCTCTGTGGCCGACGGGACGGGGACGCCTCTCGAGTTCTGCCCCTCCAGACGCCACCAGCCCTTTGCTGGGACACGCAGGAACCCAGTGGGTCCCGCAAGTGCCGCGGCCGCCCCCTCCGTTTGGCTGGGGGTGTTTGCAATTACAGGTTTT
>NW_010439439.1:0-256 GCF_000710305.1 Buceros rhinoceros silvestris | reverse complement strand
TCCCTGCCCAAGGGACAGCCTCATTCAGCACCTGTCAGCTGGCACCACATGCCTGGTCCATACTCCTGCTCACAGCAGGTGTAACACAAACAGCTGCAGCACCGTCCTGAGGGCAGAGCTGTTGGCTGTCCTGCACAGCGTGTCCTGACAGCAGTCCCCACTTACACAGGATCTCCAGGAACATAAAATTACTGCCTTGCGTCTGTGGCAAGAGGGAAGAAAACTTAGCAGCACCAGAGTCCTCCAAGGAAGCTGC
>NW_010439438.1:0-256 GCF_000710305.1 Buceros rhinoceros silvestris | reverse complement strand
ATCCAAGTCTTCCAAGAGAAAAATATATAAGGTATGTGAAAGATGAGTTAGAAAACCTGGAAGAACCTTGGAGCATCTGGATAATTTCATGGAGTACCTCTTTAGTCTGGAAAAAAGAATATTTAGAATCATAGAACCTTTTAGGTTGGAAAAGACCTTTACGCACCACATCTACAAGGTGATCTACCATACCTGCAGGGATTGGGATTCAACCATTTCCCTGAACAGCCTGTTCCAGCTCTTGACAACCCTTTCA
>NW_010439437.1:0-256 GCF_000710305.1 Buceros rhinoceros silvestris | reverse complement strand
ATGCTCAGTGGGACGGCAGCCACCTCCAGCTTTCGGGGTGGCACGTCTCCGCAGCGCGCAGGGGACCGAGCCCTCTGCTCTGCTGTCAGCTGGAAGCTGAAACCACCAGGGCAGATGTTTTGGGTGACAGCAGCGCTCGGGGCTCGGGCAGGTTTGAGAGATATTTAAGGATAACCCGATTTAACAACAAATATATATATATATATAAAAGTCAGTGTCAAGGGAAAGCTTTACGTGTTCATTTCAACGGCAGCCT
>NW_010439436.1:0-256 GCF_000710305.1 Buceros rhinoceros silvestris | reverse complement strand
TTGTTTACCCAGACTTTAGTAAAGCCTTTGATACTGTCTAGGTAGACAACATCCATCTCCCTGCCCAGCCTTGTAAAATCCTTGTAGTCTTCCCAAGTGGCCTGCCCCTTCTTCCACAGGTCATGGACTTTCCTTTTCTTCCTAAGTTTCAATCTAAGCTCTCTGTTTTGCCAGGCCAGTCTTCTGCCCCGCCAGCACACCAAGTCAGCTGTTCTTAAAGATTTTCCTCTTAAGGAATGTCCAGCCTTCCTGGACA
>NW_010439435.1:0-256 GCF_000710305.1 Buceros rhinoceros silvestris | reverse complement strand
GGCTTCTGGTTCAGTCATTTCCCTCGATCCCATGCTTCTGCTGTCTGGGCGTACATGGAAGGGGACTCTGCTCGGAGGTATGAAACTTAGAGAAACATTTTAGACCTTTCCGTCTTTTCCTTTCATGGTGGTTTCCAAATCATAGAACCAGAGAATGCTTTGGGTTGGAGGGGACCTCTGAAGATCATCTAGTCCAGCCCTTCTCCTGTGCACAGGGACATCTTGCACTAGACCAGGTTGCTCAAAGCCTCATCCA
>NW_010439434.1:0-256 GCF_000710305.1 Buceros rhinoceros silvestris | reverse complement strand
ACGTCCTTACAACTTACCCCCCCCCCTCGGGGGAAGCGGCAGCAGCGAGCGCTTAACGGGGAGGAGGCAGCGGGGAGCGGCCGCGGGAGCCGAGAGATGCGGGAGCGCAGGACTGGGGCTGTAGGAGGGATGGGATCGGGCTGCGGGAGCGCGGGGATGCAGGAGAGCGGGGATGCGGGAGCGCAGGATTGGGGCCGTAGGAGGGATGGGCTGCGGCCGCTGGAGCACGGGGATGCGGGAGCGAGGGGATGCGGGA
>NW_010439433.1:0-256 GCF_000710305.1 Buceros rhinoceros silvestris | reverse complement strand
CGGGGGGACACGCCGTGTCGCGGCGGAGCTGCCCGCTCCTGCGGCACTGCCACCTCTGGTTTTATCCCCAGCAAACCCGCTACCACTGCTTCAGACTGAAATTTCGCCATCTCCGGGTGTTTTTACTGATGAGGCTAAACGGAGGTTGGCGTTCTGGAGAGATTTCTGTAAAGGCTTCACGCCGCCGCGGTGCACAGGACAGCGCTGGGAGTCCAATTCACTCGACAGCGAAGTCGGGTGTCCCTCTTCCTGGTCC
>NW_010439432.1:0-256 GCF_000710305.1 Buceros rhinoceros silvestris | reverse complement strand
CCACACTCACACCCCTGCAGGACACAGGGACATGTACAGAAGGACAGCCTGTTAACTGATGTTTCTGACCACACGACTGTTCCAGAGGGATCAAAGATGATTTCCCTGATCCCTTCTGGCTCCCCACAGAGATTCCAGGACAGGTCACTGACACCACCCATTGCCTTCAGATGAGAGAGCATGACCCTGCATGCCCATTCCCCTCCCCTGCCCATTTCACACACTCACGCTCAACCCATCTCCATCATGATGAACT
>NW_010439431.1:0-256 GCF_000710305.1 Buceros rhinoceros silvestris | reverse complement strand
GGCATCATCCAAGTGTAACTGGGTGTCCTGTCAAAGAGGAAAGACAGATTGTGAGGTGTGCTTTTCCTATTTTCCTGTTTCTTATTTTCACACCAACACAGAAATGAAAGAATTGAAGACTGAAAGATTTTTAGCTGTCCTAGAAAGAAGACAGTGCATGTTTAGTTGTGCCATACCTTGAGCACTCCTTGTACATTCCTCAGGTTCTTTTGCGCCTCAGCAGCTACACGGTTGGCATGGCTCAGCTGGATCTCCA
>NW_010439430.1:0-256 GCF_000710305.1 Buceros rhinoceros silvestris | reverse complement strand
TGGGCAAGACAGTGGGTAGGCTGGGGTTCCCCCACCTTGAAGGAGCTGTGCACCAGCGTCTCGTCCAGGTCGATGACCACACACAGCTTGCTGGCGTCCTGTGGCTTGATCTCGGGCAGGAGGTGTTTGACAGCAGCCTGCGGCAGGGGAGGGGGCACAGGCAAACCCAGGGCGGGTCAGAGGGGTGGCGAAGGGCACCCCATCTCCCCTCCTGCCCACCCAGAGAGGCAGGGCGGCCCCCTAAACCTCCAACCCT
>NW_010439429.1:0-256 GCF_000710305.1 Buceros rhinoceros silvestris | reverse complement strand
GGATTTTCCCCAGTCTGCGCCACACAGATGCCTTCCCACTGCCCGGCCAACCCCTCCGTGTTCCCAGTCTGCCCTTACCAGCCTTATCCTCCAAGACTTTGTTGAACCACTGAAACGCCGCCTTCTTCTCTGCGTCCAGGTCCTCCGACGTGATGGCGTAGCCCAGCTGAGGCGGCGGGGGCTGCCAAGAGAGAGCAGCAGCTTAGCTCCTTCTCAGGGAAGCCGGCAGAGCCCCTCTGAAGGTGTGGTGAAGGCT
>NW_010439428.1:0-256 GCF_000710305.1 Buceros rhinoceros silvestris | reverse complement strand
CCTGGCAGTGCTGCAGGCATCTCTGACCGAGACCGGGCTCCCAGATCCTCTCCCAGTCAGTGCTAGGGCCGAGTGTTGAAGTCGGCCTTCAAGAGATGGATGATGTCTTTGCAGAAAAACCCGAGGGCTCTCGGGACTTGAAAAGCCTCACGAATCGGTGCTGCTAACACTGTATGAAAGGCAAAATCCGACAGCCTGGTCTTCTCTCTGTAATACTGAATAGCCGTGAGTAAAACTGCCTGAACTTTGGCTTTTC
>NW_010439427.1:0-255 GCF_000710305.1 Buceros rhinoceros silvestris | reverse complement strand
CATCCATATGCATTTATTTTGCACCAGAGCAAAATACATATTTATATCAGTTTATTGCACTTGATAACCTAACCACTTGTCATGAAGTGCTCCTGAATATAATCACCTGTGTGAGTGGAGGTGGCTGCTGTGCGTCTTATTGCTGCTGCTTGAGCGTCATCTTAGTGCTGTATCCCATGTTATACTGTGTAGGCACTCTGAGCTTAGCTGAAAGACTGTTGACATCAGTGGGCCAACTGGAGTCACTTTTTATCT
>NW_010439426.1:0-256 GCF_000710305.1 Buceros rhinoceros silvestris | reverse complement strand
CCTTTGGTAGCGCTACTCAAGACAAATCACTTTTTCAAACTGATCCCGCTGGTTCCTTATGATTAACTTGAGCTGTCTCAGTGCCATGTTTGATTTTGCCCTTTATTATTTGTGCTCAAGAGAATTTATTTTCACTTCTCTATCCAATAAAAAGAACTGGATTAAGACACCTAACAATAAAGAGCCTTCAGATCTGAAGTTTTTAATGAATCTCCTAAGTAGTACCCTACTTATCCCTTTACAGACATAGTGGCAA
>NW_010439425.1:0-256 GCF_000710305.1 Buceros rhinoceros silvestris | reverse complement strand
CGTCACCTCCAGCTCCTGGAGCTGGTCCAGGTCCAGGTATGCTCCAACCTCCCACCTGGAGATGTGGCCACAGTGGGATAGTCCCAGTGCCTGGTCCAGGCCCTTCAGCGCTGGGAGCATCCTGCATCCCCCTGCCTGCACCTCCCTGCCTGCACCCCCCCACCCTGGGAGCCAGCAGACATGGGAACCCCCCGGGGATGCCCACGACCCCCCACGGCCTCATCCTGCCTTCCCCCCACCAGGCTCAGAGCTGGCT
>NW_010439424.1:0-256 GCF_000710305.1 Buceros rhinoceros silvestris | reverse complement strand
TGGGCTGGGTGGGGTGGTGCAAGCCAGGTCCCCCTCCTTCAGGGCCATCCCTCCCAGGAATCCTCTGCTCGTGCCCTTGGCTCAGTGCGGAAAATCTTCAGAAGAAACTTAGGAGTGGCCGTGATGGCACTGACATCAAAGACACTGTGAGGAGCCTGCGTTTCCATCACCCTTCCCAACATTTACATGAGCAGGTTTTGGAGGCCACCATTTCCTTCTGTTCCTCCCACTTCCTAATTTCAGGGTGAAAAAAAAA
>NW_010439423.1:0-255 GCF_000710305.1 Buceros rhinoceros silvestris | reverse complement strand
TAGAAACGGCCAGCACGAGGTCCCTTCTGCTCTCAGCTGCACTGTAGGGGAAGGTGAGGCAGGGAGCAATGGGGTAGAGGAGCAAGGGTACCTGGAGGAGGAACTCCAGCTGGGCACAGAGGCTGTGCAGCTCCCGGCTCCCGTCTGTCACCGGCAGGTTCTGCTCTCTGTAGCTGCAGTTCAGCTTGGCCACGGTCTCTGAGGGATGGCAAGGCTGAGCTGGCATGGCCCTGCCCCGGCAGTGGGAAACCTGCC
>NW_010439422.1:0-256 GCF_000710305.1 Buceros rhinoceros silvestris | reverse complement strand
TAACTCATTAAATACAATTTTCGAAGTGATGTTTTTGGAGACAGTCTGGGCGTTCAAGGGCATTAGGAAGGCTGTGCCTCAAACAGAACTCGTGACACTTACATCAAAGGCCCTGTCAATGTGACCGGCGTGATATTCATCAAAAAACGTGATTAAGTCTAGCAGAAGGTAGAATGCGGAGTCAACGGATTTCTTTGCACTTATCCCCTGAGCTTTGTACCTGAAAGAAATTGTTTGACAATATCATTGTGCAAAA
>NW_010439421.1:0-256 GCF_000710305.1 Buceros rhinoceros silvestris | reverse complement strand
CAGCACAACCCAGTACAGACCAGTGTAACCCAGTATACCCCAGTACAACCCACTGAGAGCCACAGACCCCCCCAGCCCAGCCCCACAGCACCCCCAGCTTGAGGGGGAACACCAGTTACGAACCAGTACAGAGCAGTACAACCCAGTATAGACCAGTATAAACCAGTACAACCCAATACACCCCAGTAATACCCCAGTAAAACCCAGTCCAGCCCAGTACAACCCACCGAGCCCCCCAGCACCCCCCCCGGCGGCC
>NW_010439420.1:0-256 GCF_000710305.1 Buceros rhinoceros silvestris | reverse complement strand
ATTTTCTAACATGATGAAATAAAAAGTAGGACTGTAACAAGTGCAGGCCAAGCCGCATCATTGTTGTGCACACAGCGAGCGTGTCAGCCTGATTGGAAACACCAAATCCAGCTCTTCCATCAGTGCTGCAGAGCCGCGGCTCCAGCCCGGCCGCCAGCAGCTCGCTCCATTTTCTGAGAAAACAACGGTGCAGAGAACAGCAAAGCCAGAGTCAGTTGATTATTCAGCCCCAAATTCTCGCTGCTCGGTGATTGAA
>NW_010439419.1:0-256 GCF_000710305.1 Buceros rhinoceros silvestris | reverse complement strand
TCCAAACGGGGAGACCTTCAAAACCACGAGTCCTTCTTGGGGGGACACCACCCCCACCCCCACCCAACCGCAGCCCATGAACCAGTTGAGTTTCCCCAGGCTGGGGAGGTATTTGGGTGACCCCTGGAGCTCCACCAGCTCCACCGAGGAGAAGCAGCAGCCGCCGGCCAGGGGGTGGCACTAAGTCTAGTTTTTTATTCACAAAACAAACACAAGCTCCTGCCGGCGGCGGGAGAAGACGGACCCCCCCGACCCG
>NW_010439418.1:0-255 GCF_000710305.1 Buceros rhinoceros silvestris | reverse complement strand
TCTACCACCTCTCTGGGCAACCTGTTCCAGGGTCTTACCACCCTCACTGTAAAAATGTTTTCCTTATCTAGTGTAATTCTACACTCTTCCTTTAAAACTGTTACCTGTTGTCCTATCACAATGGGCCCAGCTAAAAACATTACCCCATCTTTCTTCTAAGTCCCTTTTAAGTACTGAAAGGCCATAACAAGGGCTTCCTGGGGCCTTCTCTTCTCCAGGCTGCGCAACCCCAACTCTCAGCCTGTCCTCATAGCA
>NW_010439417.1:0-256 GCF_000710305.1 Buceros rhinoceros silvestris | reverse complement strand
CCTTGGTCAAGAAGGATCACATTAGAATGTAACTAGTCAAGTTGGACACTCACAAATCCTTAGGCTCCGATGGGGTGCTACTACAAGTGCTAAGGGAACTGGCAGATGTTATTGCTAAGCCATTCTTCACCATCCTTGAAAGGTCATGGAGAGCAGGAAAGGTGATTGAGGACTGGAGGAAAGCCAAGATCACTCCAGTCTTCAAAAAGGACAAGTAGGAGAACACAGGAAACTATAGGCCAGTCAGCCTCACCTC
>NW_010439416.1:0-256 GCF_000710305.1 Buceros rhinoceros silvestris | reverse complement strand
CTTGGCATGGCAAGAATCCAAAAGTATATTAGAATATGAATTCTAAGGTTCACTGACATTGAAACTGGACCTCTGAGTTAGGATTAATCTCAACTAATCATGCTGCCAGTTGAGGGATTAGATATTTAAGCTAGTTAGGCATCTAAACACTAGTGAGTGTCTTTGCTAATCAAGATCTAACTCTTAATCAACAGAACAAGAGGGTTTTGAACAAGAGCTTTAAGGGTGAATCATCCCATCTCTGAATTGCATTTTT
>NW_010439415.1:0-256 GCF_000710305.1 Buceros rhinoceros silvestris | reverse complement strand
GCCCACAGAGCCCGGTGCTTGGGGAGCAAGGCGGCCCTGCCCTGCTGCGAGTGGGGCTGCTGCAAGGCAGAAATGCCCAGTGGGTCCGAGAGGTGAAGCAGTGCCCCACTGACACGACAGGACAAAAGGAGTGGGATGGGGACCACCAGGACAACCAGCCTCCAGGCTGGAGTGAGCCCCCAAGGCTATTCACCTCTCCTGCCCCATTTTCAGGCTCTGGGGAGTCTTGGGGCTCATACGGGCCTACTGGGGGGCA
>NW_010439414.1:0-256 GCF_000710305.1 Buceros rhinoceros silvestris | reverse complement strand
CTCATGTCTCCATGGGCTAGGAGCTGACCACCAACAGAGACTTCTCTAACCTGCAGATATCTGAGGACAGGAGGAGGCAACAGGAACATCAGTGGAAGTGTCCCGCCACACACACCAAGTGTGTTCCCTTGTGGGTTTGTTCAGAGGTTTACCCTCAGACCCAGCACAAGTCCTAGCCAAAGCTGTGGCTACTGAACCTTCTCCTGCCTAATCCATGCAGAGCAAGCTAGATCATCAACCTGGTCCCTTCTCTCTC
>NW_010439413.1:0-256 GCF_000710305.1 Buceros rhinoceros silvestris | reverse complement strand
GTCTCGAGGTGGAGGTGGCTACCACGAGTTTCCCCACCGAGCCCACCCTCGCCCCGCTGCCTGCCCAGCCGTGGCCTTTGCCACGTGCGGCTCTACCCCAGCATGTGCCGTCCAGGTCCCCCAGGAGCAGCAGGGCAGGGGATGGGGGGGCCGGTACCTTTGTCAAGCTATCAAGCGCTCAAAGCAGCTCTGTGGAGTTTCACAGCCGTCTTTGCATACGGAATAGAAGGTCTCCAGAGAGCAAACCCGCAGTGAA
>NW_010439412.1:0-256 GCF_000710305.1 Buceros rhinoceros silvestris | reverse complement strand
AAATGATCTTCTACAAATTTTAATGTATCCATTCCTAGAAAGCAAAAAATTTGCTGATTAACTTCCCGCTCCCATGAGGTGGAATCTAATTGGAGTATGAACTTAACAAGTGGATCAGGAGTTGTAATGACTCTATAAGTGAATCGTTTGTCATTATAAAATATTTCAGAAACAAGTAACAACAATAGAGTGGGATTCCACAACAAGGCGACTGAAATCCTCCAAGGCGCCACTCTGCTACTTGCTTCTTTGGCAA
>NW_010439411.1:0-256 GCF_000710305.1 Buceros rhinoceros silvestris | reverse complement strand
GAGCAGGAAGAGGTATTTCAAAGTGAGTAAAACTCCTAAAGCACGGGAAGGAGCAAAAGCCCAGCATCCGTGTGCGCTTGTGCGGCGCAAGGAGGAAGGCCACCGCTGAAGGAGGGCGTTGCATCCCTCCTTTTCTCCCCACTAGAGTGTAAAAGTGGATCAGGTCCCTCAACAGACGCCGAGGACCCAGGGGATGCCTCCCTTGCACTGGCTAGTGACAACAGCCCCGGAGCCCTCCCCAGCTGCTGTGTCAAAT
>NW_010439410.1:0-256 GCF_000710305.1 Buceros rhinoceros silvestris | reverse complement strand
TCTTTCCCTCTCCCCTACAGGTGCTGAGCCTTGACAAGTCAGTAAGCCTTTTGCCTGCTCTCTCTATCCTCCCTGCATGCCTCTTCCCCGCTAGTGCCCTGTTCTCAGGGGCAGCACCAGCCCGGGGACAGACCACTTGCTGCGCTGCCTGTGTGGGTGGGTCGCTCCTGGCAGCAAACCGTCCCCAGCCTGAAGGGCAAGTGCTGCCTGAGGCCCTGGGGTGTCCTCATACATGGTCACTTCCCTTCTCCCCAAG
>NW_010439409.1:0-255 GCF_000710305.1 Buceros rhinoceros silvestris | reverse complement strand
CCTGTTTCTGGTCTGTGAATGTCATTTGTTGTACGAAATACCACGCTTGTATGTGTATAGGCATGGAAACAGAGAAGCTTTACAGGTGGACAGTCTGAGCAATGACAACGCAGTGACAGCCTTCTGGTCTAAATCTCATTAACATCTACACTGAGGCTAACAAAATCATTATGAAAGTAAAGTAAGTGAAAACCAGATCAGATAGCACAAAGAGCAGTCTATAGCAAGAGTTCGAGTCTATAAAGAAAAACGTTT
>NW_010439408.1:0-256 GCF_000710305.1 Buceros rhinoceros silvestris | reverse complement strand
CTTTACAGTGTCAAAGTCTCTTTTATTGTTGTATAAACTCCTCAGTGATCAGAACCACGTAGGTAGGCATAGAGCTGTACTTAGCTCCTCTTCCTGCATAGTCTCTGAGAATGATAGAGATAAGTTTTCTGGTCCTGTCTCCAGATTGAGGGTTGTAGCTCACACTCCATGAGACACTACTTTTAGTAGCTGTGAAGGGCACGGGAATATTTTCATCCTTCATATTCTCCATAATCTCCACACTTTATGCCTCAAC
>NW_010439407.1:0-256 GCF_000710305.1 Buceros rhinoceros silvestris | reverse complement strand
GCAGGGTTTCTGGGGATGGGTCTGCCCCATGTCCCCTCCCTGGCACTGTGCAGCAGTGCTACCCTGCAAACCTGCCACTGTGCTGGGGGTAACTTGTTCCTCAGGGTCCCTCCCAGTGTCCCCAGGGGTGTGGGGAACACCGTGCTGTGACCAGGCAGCAGGATGAGGCACAGCCTTGGTGGGATGCCATGGGCAGCATGTCCCAGGGCTGCAGGGATGGCTCCAGGCAGAGCAGTCACCCTGCGACCAGGGCAGA
>NW_010439406.1:0-256 GCF_000710305.1 Buceros rhinoceros silvestris | reverse complement strand
GCCACGCTGAGGATGTGGCCACGCTGAGGACAGTGCCACACTGAGGATGTGGCCACGCTGAAGACACATGCGGAGGCTCATTAAGCTCCAGTGGCTGAAGAGACCAGAGCTCAGAGCCAGGAGGGTGTCAGCTGGCACCGGTTCATTACTGCCGCCAGTGCTGGCATGAGGGAAGGGCCTCACTCGCCCGGGTTTGTTCCTGTCGAGGGGACTTCTCACGAGGGGACAGCGGAGGTGATGCTGACACTGGCAGCAC
>NW_010439405.1:0-255 GCF_000710305.1 Buceros rhinoceros silvestris | reverse complement strand
GACAGAAAACTACAACCCAGGAGATGCTGGAGTGTGCTGTAAGAGGTGGGACAGCAGCTGCTTGTGCTAAGAGATGAACTTGCTCAGGTCCCTGGGTTCAAGGCAGTGCTCTCTGGCCACACGACTTAATGAAGTGAAAATAAATCTGTCCAAAACTTGATAGAGAGAATAATGATTTGGTGCAAAATGACTTTCCAAAGTACAGTGGAAATAACTGTAAATGGAATTACGAAGGAAGGGGAAAGACAGTGCTTC
>NW_010439404.1:0-255 GCF_000710305.1 Buceros rhinoceros silvestris | reverse complement strand
GTACTACAGCAGAAGAAGTTTTTGAGACAGGGGATAAAATAGTTCAAATTCTGCTGAAAGCCTGTTTAGCCATTAAACAAAGTCAAGTCAAGGGACCAGCACAGGAGATCCAGTTTCTAGGAATAACATGTTAAGACAGGTGTCACCTGATCAAAGTGTTCAACAAGATAGCAGCCGTGTTTCCACTGAGAAAGAAAAAGGAAGCACAGGCTTTCCCGGGCATTGTGGGTTTCTGGAGGATGCACATCCCAGACT
>NW_010439403.1:0-255 GCF_000710305.1 Buceros rhinoceros silvestris | reverse complement strand
AGGTGCGGACGGAAAACCCACGCTCAATCTCAGGTCTTCACATTTGAAAACAAAAGTCAGAAGCACTGAAGCAACAGAGACACCAGAGGAGAGTTTTCCTCCCCTGCGTGGACCCCGCCAGGGGCCGGGGCGCTCCTCTCGCCCCCTGCCCTTCTCACCATCGCAAAGCTGCGCCAGGCAGGTGCCAGCGTGGTGGTTTCTTGCACAGGCTCTGACCCACTCTGCCCACGCTCCATCCCATCTCCTTCCAGGACC
>NW_010439402.1:0-255 GCF_000710305.1 Buceros rhinoceros silvestris | reverse complement strand
AGAAACTAAGGAGATATCAGTCAGGAAATGCCTAAGCAAAATTAAATGGGCTATTTTGGAGAACATTTGTGTCAATTAATGTAATTACTCAATTTATTACATTGTAAGGAGCTGCTTCTCTTAAGAGATGCATATCTATACACAGGGGGAGAGAGCATGAATGTGTGCACAATGGGCATGCTGCCACCAGTTAATTAGGAATGGTTGCCGACATACTTTTATGTAACTTTCACCACAACTGCAATGGTACAGCAA
>NW_010439401.1:0-255 GCF_000710305.1 Buceros rhinoceros silvestris | reverse complement strand
GGCTCTCCTTGGCAGCGCTGGGGAAACTGGCCGAGACCTACGTGGAGGCCGTGAAGAGCGGGGCGGTGCCGTGCGTGGAGAGCGCGGTGCTCGTCCTGGCAAAGACGGAGAACGAAGCAGCAGTGACAGCAGCCGTCCAGCTGTACTGGGAACTGACCATGCAGCGGGTGCAGCTGCCGACGGAGACACTGCAGGAGCTGCTGGAGCTGCTCTCCCAGTGCGAGCAGGAGGCGCTGGGGCTGTTTATGGCGCGCG
>NW_010439400.1:0-256 GCF_000710305.1 Buceros rhinoceros silvestris | reverse complement strand
AAGGGAAAAGGGGGAAGGTGGGGTGGGAGAGGAAGAAGGGGACAAGTCGGGGTGGGGAGAAAAAAGAGAGATGACAGGAGTGGGGTGAAGAACGGAAAGGGGGCACGACGAGGCAGGGGAAAAGGAGAAAAGGGAGAGGGCAGGATAAGGGGATGGATGGGGACAAAAGAAGAAGAGTCAAGGGTGGTGCAGGCAGTGAGAAAGGAAGAAGGGACCAAGTGGGGGACAGGAAGATAGCTGGGGACAAGGGAGAGGG
>NW_010439399.1:0-256 GCF_000710305.1 Buceros rhinoceros silvestris | reverse complement strand
TGAGCTCAGAGCTCGCCGCTGAGCAGGGAGTTACCAACCGCCTTTCCCAAGGCTGAGCCCCGTCCCGCGCTTCTCTTACGCGGCCGTATCTCCTTGATCACCGCTCCCCAGGCTCGCTTCGCTCGGCGCCCTGCCCAGCTCCTCCACGCTGGGATGGGGTGGGCAGGGCTGCGCCTGGGATTCATGGATTTGCCAAGTCCTTCCCGAACCGCCCCACACGTTGGGTTTGGCTTCCCAAGGCTCTGGGGGGCTGTGG
>NW_010439398.1:0-255 GCF_000710305.1 Buceros rhinoceros silvestris | reverse complement strand
TATTTGGGACTACAGAAGAACATTCCTCTTGCTGAGGTGAACAAACCCCCTTTTTCCACCCTGGTTCTCTTGCCAAGATTATCCCAGTACTTCTCATTTTGTAACACGATCTGGGCAATGGACTTTGGCAACAGACTTTTCCATTGATTAATCTGCATAAGACTGAAATGGTTCACACCAACTGTGGTGTTTCAGCTTGACAGAGATATTTGTACTACTATCTTCAGATGAGCTTTAAATCATCAAACAGTCCTG
>NW_010439397.1:0-255 GCF_000710305.1 Buceros rhinoceros silvestris | reverse complement strand
CTCTGGTCAAGGCTGAGCCAATCAGCACCTCCCCAATAAACATCTTTAAAATGGGAAACCAACTGAGCCAGGGCCTCTTGTTTTGGGAGCTCTCTTTTGATTTGGAGGCAAGTAGGACAAGGAGACACACAGCCACGTGCTCACCAGCTTACTGAGAAACGAGGTGGGGAGCAGCTCCAGAGCAGCCATTTCTCTTTGGCCTGTGGCGAGATGGCAGCCTCAGTCCTTGCAGTCCTCAGAGATCACCAGAGGAGA
>NW_010439396.1:0-255 GCF_000710305.1 Buceros rhinoceros silvestris | reverse complement strand
GCTGAACACGGCGGGATAATCACCTCTCGACCGGCTGGTTCTGCTGTGTTTGATGCACTACAGGATGGGGTTTGCCCTCTTGGCTGCCAGGAGAGCCTGCTGACTCCTACTGAGCTGCTGCCAACCAGCACCCCGAGATCGCTTTCTGCAGGGCTACTCTCCAGCCACTCCTCTCGCAGTCTATACTAGTGCCTGGCTTTACTCCATCCTAGGTGCAGAATCTCGCATTTCGACTTGTTAAATTTCATCCCATTA
>NW_010439395.1:0-255 GCF_000710305.1 Buceros rhinoceros silvestris | reverse complement strand
AGGCGAGTCTGCGGGGACCTGGGCCCGCTGCCGCCTCGCCTGAACTATCGGGGTGAAGCGGGGGTTCGCCGCCCGCTCGGGCTCCCCGACAGCCCCCTGCCAGGCCGGTGGGGACCCGGGGGCAGCGTCGGGGTGCATTTCCGAGCTCCTTCTTTCAAAGGTGGGGGGAAGACGGGCTCGGCGCCTCCGAGCAGAGTTGCATGCAACGCAACATGGCGAAAAAAAGGCACGCCCTCACCACTGCATACGTGGGCA
>NW_010439394.1:0-255 GCF_000710305.1 Buceros rhinoceros silvestris | reverse complement strand
GGCAAGACGCCGACCAGCTGCTTCTGCTGGGTTGCAATACCGAGGCCAGACATGCCCTAAACCTTTGATGGCTGAGGTACTCAGTGGTGATGATTCTTGATTCCTGGGCTACACCTTTTG
The DNA here is from genome assembly GCF_000710305.1 of Buceros rhinoceros silvestris. NCBI lineage: Eukaryota > Metazoa > Chordata > Aves > Bucerotiformes > Bucerotidae > Buceros > Buceros rhinoceros. The sequence goes on along the minus strand of NW_010439394.1, from coordinate 135 downwards.
GGTCTAACTCATCTGCTGTTTTTTCACAAAAATCTTCTTATCCTGCTGTTTTCAACCCTGAGAGCTAAAGCCTCCTTACAGTCATAGTTTGTTTAAACCAGGTCATTTCCAAAGCTCCAACTCTGCTGGGGGCTG
>NW_010439393.1:0-255 GCF_000710305.1 Buceros rhinoceros silvestris | reverse complement strand
ACTGCTTGTTCCCACTGCCCAGCTGCTGCTTTGGCACGAGTGCCATCGCTTCGCTGGCCCTGCCCTGCAAGTGGACTGCCACTGCCATCGCTGTCCCTGCTGCTTCCAGCCTGGCCACTCCTGGCCCTGCCACGCCACGTGCTGCTGCCACTGAACAGCCTGGGAGCCTTTACTGCCGCTTTTCCTTAACCTCAGTTTGGGTGCACATTTCCCACCCCCCCACACCCTCACTGCACCGGTTCTGACCCAATATAA
>NW_010439392.1:0-255 GCF_000710305.1 Buceros rhinoceros silvestris | reverse complement strand
CCACATCTCTGGAGGGTCCTGCATCGGAGGGCAGCAGCGGTGACATTGCCGCAGGGACACATGTGTCCCCGGGCTGCAGATCCCTCAGCCTCGGGTGGCTCCTCAGCCACCCACATCCCCCAGCCCCAAAACGGGATGTGTGGAGGCAGAGCTCCACTCGCCCAGCACAGCCCGGAGCAGCACGGGCGGTGCAGGGTCCCAGGGCCAAACTCCCCACACGAGGTGTTGTGGGGTCCTGCACATGGACCTCCTGGG
>NW_010439391.1:0-255 GCF_000710305.1 Buceros rhinoceros silvestris | reverse complement strand
CCACCCACAGCCAGCTGGAAAGTGTAGGTGTTAATTCCTTCTGGCGGGAGCAGTGGCCTGTCCAGAGGGGCTCCTCAGCCCAGCTGCCCGCAGAGGCCCTACAAGCCCCGGTGCTCTGCCTCAGTCCTCAGACCTTCTGCCCCACACGCGCGGCCACTCTCCATTGCCAGGCTGCACAGGGAGCGCTGGCGCAGCACTGCGAGGCTCTGCAGGCAGCGGCTGGGGCGGGGGCCCCGGGCCCGGCCGCCTCCCGGG
>NW_010439390.1:0-255 GCF_000710305.1 Buceros rhinoceros silvestris | reverse complement strand
CCCCAGCTCTGGGCACCCTGGTCCCGTGGTTGCTGTCCCTGTGCCAGAACCTTCCCGCAGGGCTGCGGCACATGGCGGGGTCACGCTGCAGCGTGCAGGGACACGCGGCTGAGGCAGCAGCGGGCAGGGGTCAGAGGTGGGCGAGAGCCAGGGGAGCAGGACCGCGGAGGATGGAAGTGCTGACGCTGCTCATTATCATTGATCTCCCCGGCTCATCTGCATATCGATGACTCCCCTCAGCCATCCTGAGGGTCA
>NW_010439389.1:0-255 GCF_000710305.1 Buceros rhinoceros silvestris | reverse complement strand
ATATATATATATATAGAAGTGGGGTTTATGAGTTTTTTAAAAAGTAATTGTAGATTTTAAATTTGTTTTAAACTTTTTCCATTATGATCTATGCACTGTTCACAGGAAAGTAATCTAATTGGTGGTTTTGGTGAGGGTTTTTTTTTTTTCCCCATGGGTACATTTTAAGACTGATAATCACTTCAAGGCATAGCAGAGATCATTCAAAATACTACAGAATCATCGAATCATTTGGGTTGGAAGAGATCTTTAAGA
>NW_010439388.1:0-255 GCF_000710305.1 Buceros rhinoceros silvestris | reverse complement strand
TTAAAGAAAAACATAAACCTATTTACAGAAAAACATAAACTCATTTAGAGAAAAACTTTGAAAAAAACTAATCCTCTTCTCCCTTGATCCCTCAGAGTCCATCTCCACCAAACCCACCTCTCCGTCACTCCTGGAAGAAAAGCAGTGACAGGGCCATCGGACCAACGAGCAGCACGACGCCGAGCAGAGCCGGGGCTTCCCGAGCCAGCTCAGCGGCAGGAGCTGGTTCGAGCCTGGGTTTGCGCATGCGGGCGT
>NW_010439387.1:0-255 GCF_000710305.1 Buceros rhinoceros silvestris | reverse complement strand
AGAGCCCGGGCTGAGCCCCGTGGGGCCGGGGACCACCGAGAGCCCGGGCTGAGCCCCGAGGAGCAGCCAGCCGCTGGGAGGGCAGCCGCTGCACACACCCCCGGCCAGCAGTGCTGCAGTGCCAAGGCAGATCTCCCATCCTCGCCTGGCCTCGCCTTTACCAACGGACAGCCAGCGAGCAGGAGGAATCGTTGTCTGCAGCCATCATTAGCTGAAAACAAGGCGCATCTGCATATGCTTAATCTTAATCAGGCA
>NW_010439386.1:0-255 GCF_000710305.1 Buceros rhinoceros silvestris | reverse complement strand
GGAGGAACTTTCAAGAACTGGGATAAACACCCAGCAGAAGCCACCTGGCGAGTTAACACAAGGGGATCAGTCAATCAAGCCGGCCCTGCCCAGTCAGACTTTTTACATACTGTAGAGGGGGACAAAATCCCCCTGGTATGTGAAAGTAATCTGCTGGGACAAGCTGTCTGGGTTTCTCCTGCAGTAGACAAAGACAAAAAACCCATCCATGGTGTTGTCTTGGTCCAAGGCCCAGGACACACCTGGTGGGTAATG
>NW_010439385.1:0-255 GCF_000710305.1 Buceros rhinoceros silvestris | reverse complement strand
GACACTGTTCTCCCCGGGTGTATTTTGTGTGATTATAATCACGATTTAATTATTTCTTTTGCATTGTTCCTGCACCTAACAACAGGTTTATTATACCAAGTAGCTGGGCTCCAACAGGCAGCCTGTAAGCTTCTCCGGTGCCAGACCTATGGCGTCTCTCTGGTAAATCAGCCATAACTAACTCTGCAGCTCATTTATCAACGGCAAGACCAAAAGAACCTGTAAATGTTGCTCTGCAAATAAACCCTCATTATT
>NW_010439384.1:0-255 GCF_000710305.1 Buceros rhinoceros silvestris | reverse complement strand
CTAGGGCCGGTCCTGTGGTGCTGGCGCTGGTTCATTGCTTCTAGAGGGAATTTTACGGCTGGTGCTTTGGGTTGAGCCGTGGGGAGGGGAGGCGGGGAGGCAGCTCCCTCCTGCTCCCGCTGCGGGCCGGGGTCCCCAGGCTGGGCCAGGGGCTGTCACCCAGCACCCAACACAAACACTTTTCGCTGTCCTGACGATTTTGAGCTCAGTGGCCTTGGCAGCACACACAGAACCGGGCACGAGGAGGGGGCGGCG
>NW_010439383.1:0-255 GCF_000710305.1 Buceros rhinoceros silvestris | reverse complement strand
GGGAGCGGCCGGTCCTGGGGGTGCTGGAGCAGGAACCGAGGGGCTGCAGGCAGTGAGACACCGTAGGTAGCACAGGAATTCATATATAGTAAAAAGTCTTTATTAAGAAGGCTTTGAAGTCAAAAAATAAAACTCTTGATACAATTTTCATAACCGTCAAGTCAGCTCAGCAAATATATAATCAGTACTTTAGCCATGTAAGGTTAAAGGTCCGTTATTTTCTTTTTAAAATAAAATATATTTTAGTTTTTAAAA
>NW_010439382.1:0-255 GCF_000710305.1 Buceros rhinoceros silvestris | reverse complement strand
CAGAGTGAACTTGATCACTACTGCAGGCTGGGGCATTTTTTTAGCCACTTTTTGGAGCAGCTCTTGGAAGTAGCTCACACGTGCCCAGGGAGTCCTCCTGGGGTGACTGGGGATGGCAGATGCTACTTCTACTACTACTTGCTCCTGTAGTTCAAGCAGTAGCAATCTAAACCTTGGCAAAAACAATCCCAAGTGTCAGGTCTGGTGTTAGTCCAGTCAGATGAGAAAATTGTCTCAAAACGAGCACATGTTGTG
>NW_010439381.1:0-255 GCF_000710305.1 Buceros rhinoceros silvestris | reverse complement strand
TTTTTCTTTTTTCTTTCTTTCTTTCTTTTTTAATGTAAACTAATAATATTCCTCTTTCTGGATGTTTTTGGTAGGAGTTAAATGAGGATCAGAAAACTAGCCTGAATTGGTTCAAGGAAAGCAGGAGGAGGAAGGTATGAAAATGGCTGTTCCTTTTCAGCATTGTCATGAGCCATTGAATGTCCTCAATTTTTCATATAGAACTGCACCTTTCTTGTTCATGTGTAGTAATGAAACTGACCTCTTGGCATCTTA
>NW_010439380.1:0-255 GCF_000710305.1 Buceros rhinoceros silvestris | reverse complement strand
GGGGGTGCTCGATGGCTGCAGGGGTCTGGCCGCAGGCAGTGCACTTACTCGCGGGTGCTCAGCACCCTTTGGGCAAGACCAGAGCCACCCCTCTGCTGCCCGGGCACTTGGCATTCGCAGCCCCCTCCCCAGCCTTGGTTTCTGGTCTCCGCTGTCTCTCCCGCCCCGGGAGCCATGAGCACACCCAGAAATGCCTCTGCAGCAGCCTCTGGAGTGCAGCTCCCCTCCGGCCACAGGCAGAAACCTCCTGGGAGT
>NW_010439379.1:0-255 GCF_000710305.1 Buceros rhinoceros silvestris | reverse complement strand
CAGCGAAGGGCCGGTGGCAGCCCAGTGCCTTCAGCAGCATCCTGCCCTTGGCACCACAGCCTCTGCTGCTCCTTGCACTGCGGGGTGCTGAGAGAGGAAATGCTGCCGACCTGCACTTCCAGTGCTGCTCCTCACCTTCCTCGGCCCAGAGCAGCATCTGGTACCCACAGCCCACCCCTGGTGAGCCCTCCTGGCCAGCGGCATATTTCTTTAATTCCAGACCTTTAATTTCTTTAATTCCAAACATGGCCACAG
>NW_010439378.1:0-255 GCF_000710305.1 Buceros rhinoceros silvestris | reverse complement strand
CCCAGTGCCTGCCCCCAGCACCAGTGGTGACAGGGACGTGGTGCCATCAGGGGGGTGGGGTCGGTGTTGGGTTTGTCGATACTTGTATCTAGTTAATTTTATTGATATTATTATTAAAGCAAGTGTAGTTTTCTTTCCCAGCCCATCAGCGTCTCCCCCTTCTCCCCGTTCTCGTTCCTTCAGGAAGCGATGGGGGCTCATAGGGAGCATCTGCTGTTTGCCTGGTGGCCAGCCCAGCCCTAACCCGTGACACCC
>NW_010439377.1:0-255 GCF_000710305.1 Buceros rhinoceros silvestris | reverse complement strand
TTTTCTGATTCTCCCCCGGTGCTTCGCTCAATTGCAGGAGCCACCAACGCTTGGGATGCGGCTCACAGTCTTTTCTTGGTGTCTCGCTGGCATGGAACCCCCCCAGCTGCCCCCAAAGGTCCCGGGGCAGCAGAAAGCGGCCCGCGTTGCTTAGAAGGAAACACCCTTTTAGGAGGAAAAAACCCAGCAGGTTTTAAACCCTGCGCAGGTGTGGGCTCCGGTTCACCGTGTGGCTGTGGCCACACAGCCCAAGGG
>NW_010439376.1:0-255 GCF_000710305.1 Buceros rhinoceros silvestris | reverse complement strand
CTCTCACTGCTCCATTCCGTTAGAACTCCTGCCGCTGCTGTATACCGATACCTCCCCAGTACAGTCTTGCAGCTGTTTCCCCCTCCGATTCTGTCACGTTTGTCCCTCCCCAGTCCCTCTGCTACCTGCGGGGAAACTGGGGAAGAGGCCAGTGACAGCAGGGGTGGGCAAATGGGGAAACACAATCCTGTCCCCTTAACTTCAAAAACATCCCTTTCTAATATTACATGCAGAGCAACGGCATTTTAACGGCCT
>NW_010439375.1:0-255 GCF_000710305.1 Buceros rhinoceros silvestris | reverse complement strand
GTCTGCGGTCGCGACCCTGCCCCGACTTTTTCCGCAGAAATTTAGCAGTAATTGCAACCTCTCAGGACCGGGCAAACTCCCTTCCCTGTCGAGACGGGCACAAACCCCTCTACTGGCGCATCTTTCCCCAATCTCGTTTTCGTGGGTTTGCTCTACCTGCCCGATGAAGGGAGCAACGGGGGGGAGACTTCTTTTTTTTTTCTTCCTCTATCGCCGGCCAACAGGGAAAAACCCACCCTCCCGGCTCCGCCCCGT
>NW_010439374.1:0-255 GCF_000710305.1 Buceros rhinoceros silvestris | reverse complement strand
TACCACTCTGTCCTGTGCTCTGTCAAGCTTCGCACCACTAGGTTACGGGAAGGTTAACTTCTTTTCCACTTCTAAGAGACAACTGTCAGGTGTGTAATTACAGCATGTCATAGCATCCACAAAGTTGGGAACGTGGGAAGCAGGATGATGGGAGTCTGACATATCCTGGAAAGGGAGGAAGAACAAACTACCTGTCCATAGGATCCTCCAGGATAGAAGAAAGGCCCTCCCTGTGCAGAAGACAGAATGGGTTAC
>NW_010439373.1:0-255 GCF_000710305.1 Buceros rhinoceros silvestris | reverse complement strand
GCTGGTACGTGCTCCCCATCCAGTGTCCACAGTTGGCCGCCGGGCTGGGGCAGCTGTGGGTGGTCCCTGCTGCAGGGACACGGTGCCCGGTGCCCTTGTTTTGGCGGCACAAGCACCACCACTGCCCTGCCCTGAGCACCATCCGCTTGCGGGAGGGAGCGATTTCTCAGGGCCGAGAGAGCCCAGGCTCACCCTAAACGCAGGCGGGGCTCAGCACTGGTGGCAGAGTCCCACTGTCCCCAGCGTGTCCCAGTC
>NW_010439372.1:0-255 GCF_000710305.1 Buceros rhinoceros silvestris | reverse complement strand
GAGCCCGGTGCCCGCAGCGGGTGTTTTCTCCGAGCAGGGAGGTGCCTCTCTCTTCGGGGAAGGTGCCAGTGCTGGTGAGTCGGTGTTTGTAGGCCTTTGTCCTCGGGAAATGGTGGTGGGTGCAAGCAGTCGCTCTCCTTTCCTTTGTGGCTCCTGTTGGGAGGACAAAGCGTTTCCTGGTGGTGGCTTTTCGTGCAGTGGTGGCTGGGGGGCTGGCTCCCTTTGGGGCTGGTTTCCCGCAATTGGTTCTTCCCC
>NW_010439371.1:0-255 GCF_000710305.1 Buceros rhinoceros silvestris | reverse complement strand
GTGCTGGGTTAACGGTTAGACTTCATGATCCTAAAGGTCTTTTCCAACCTAAGCGATTCTATGATTCTAAGAAACTTTTGCATTATCTCCATTTTTCTCTGTACGCACTAGGCTTTAATAAAGACCTGTCTGTTGGAACCAACCCCCACACTAATCACTGTGTGAATGGATGGGCAGCCTTTAGTTAGGTTTTTGAAGTTTGTATTTTTTACCTTTCCTGCACTGGCTAGAGCATCTTCTGGGGGAGGGTATGGG
>NW_010439370.1:0-255 GCF_000710305.1 Buceros rhinoceros silvestris | reverse complement strand
CCACCAGAAGCACTCCTTTGGCTCCCAATTAGGCAGCACTGTAATTAGCCACATTTGCTGCTTTTCTTTCCTCATCCCCAAGCGATGAGAAGGGGTGTGGGGGGGGGTGGTGTTCAGAGCTCCCACCACCAGGCACCTGGTGGGTGACCACCCCAGAGAAGGGTGGAGGGTGCCCAGGTGGGTGAGGACCCAGGGGTGGGATCCCACTGCGGGGTGGGGGACACCAGGCCGTCCCAGCCCTGCTCTCCTCACTGG
>NW_010439369.1:0-255 GCF_000710305.1 Buceros rhinoceros silvestris | reverse complement strand
AATTTACAAAGGGAAAAAATAAGGATTTGGGTATTGCACTGGGGAGCCCTATGACATAATTTTGCATCAAAGGAGAGCATATTCTTCTCTGAGCATAATCTCATGCCACATGACTGCGTTTGAAAGTGCAGAGCACTCAGGCTTGGCAGCCTCCTGTCATACAAGCCCTCGATTTCACAGCTGCTCATTGAGTTCACAAACAACACAAGCAGTTTTTAGTCATTAAGAAGGTTATCTTGTCAGATTTTGAAAGCT
>NW_010439368.1:0-255 GCF_000710305.1 Buceros rhinoceros silvestris | reverse complement strand
TCCCTTCTCAGAGAGGCTGGTGTGTCCCTGTCCCTTTCCTCAGCCAAAGGGACAGCTCTGGTGTCTGCAGGCAGGGTGGGGGCAAACGAGTGCCCCGCTCCCGCTCCGGGGGAAGGGAAGAGTCCAGGCTGTAAAGCTGGGGGAGAAAATGGTCCTGGATTAAGCTCCCAGGCCCTGCACGTTGCCATTTATGGCTGCACTTTCTGCTCCAAGCCTGATGCAAGACATTGCAAGAGGGAGAGCGAGCAGCCAGCA
>NW_010439367.1:0-255 GCF_000710305.1 Buceros rhinoceros silvestris | reverse complement strand
TGAAGTGATCCCCGTCTCCAGCTGAAAGCACGGGCCGCTTGGGAAGCGAGCGCTGCCCTCGTGCCGCAGCCAGGCAGGGCGAACGCCGCCGCTTTGCCTTTGTTTCGGAATTCCTGGGCGAAGCAAAGCCCAAGTGAAACTCGGCCGAGCCTGACAAACCCCTGCCCGGCTCCAGTAAAAGCTGTGAACTCCCTGGATGCCCGCAGGCAGGGGAAGGGGTTGGGCTGGTGTTCAGCTCTAGACGGCGGAAAACTT
>NW_010439366.1:0-255 GCF_000710305.1 Buceros rhinoceros silvestris | reverse complement strand
GGATTTAGTTCAAATCCAAAGCACCAAATAAGCAGTAAAAGTACCATAGAGTCAACACCATATTTATAGGTTTCTTACCTTAAAACCTCCACTAGATGATTAGCTCTCAGAAATACATTTGAATCTGAATACTCCTGTTGCTTATCTTAGCTAGAATCATGTTTACAAAGTCATCCCATTCCTGCCCCCTCACTACCACCACTACCCCCCCCAGAAAAAAAAAGAACTATATTTGAATTATATAAAAGCTTCTTT
>NW_010439365.1:0-255 GCF_000710305.1 Buceros rhinoceros silvestris | reverse complement strand
AGGGTTGGACGAGAGAGAGTGAGGGGAAATGGGGCTCATCAGGGCACCACCACTGAAGTCATCTGCAAGCGGGAGAAGCTGGCTCAGCCTGGGAAAACCACACGGCAACCGCCACCCGGCAGGATAAACCGGGTGGCACACAGACCTGCTGTGATGATGAGGGACAGGGCTGAGACGGAGGCGGATTTGGGGACACGGCTGCCTGGTGAGGATTTCTGCCTGTCCGGCATGTCCTTCTGGCTGCTCAGCCGACGG
>NW_010439364.1:0-255 GCF_000710305.1 Buceros rhinoceros silvestris | reverse complement strand
CCCTGTGCATTTATCTGGACTCCAGGCTCGGAAGCCAAGAATTAGCCCAGGACGGCTCTGAGGTCCAGGGCTGGACTCCCTGTGGCCCAAGAAAGGCTGGTGAGGTCCTGCGCCCTCCTCTTCCTCACGCCTCCGCTGCTGACCACGTCCCCAGCGGCCGGAGGAGGGCTCCACCATCACCTCCGAGGTCTGCAGGGGAGAGGGGAGGGAAGCCGGGGAGAAACCACGCGCCTGCGGCGCGGCACAGGCGACACG
>NW_010439363.1:0-255 GCF_000710305.1 Buceros rhinoceros silvestris | reverse complement strand
GAAAACCTCCACACTGAAAGGAACACCAAGGGCAAAGAAGAAGATCACGTTGAAGAGAACAGCAATATAGAGTCTCCCTGGGTGTCGTCTGTGTGAGCGACGTCGGAGTTTGATGCACAGGGTCAGGTTGGAAATCAACATCATTGATGACAAAGCCGTGGAAATTGCAAGGGCTACACCTGCAAACACTGTTCTGTAGCCTTGAGAAAAGTCCATGCTAAAATACATTGAGGAAACAAAAGCACCAGCGAAAGC
>NW_010439362.1:0-255 GCF_000710305.1 Buceros rhinoceros silvestris | reverse complement strand
CGTGGGGCACTGGGCAGCCAGGACATGGAGCGGAGCTCGCAGTGGCATTGCCAGTTGTGCCTGGCGGTGCCCGGGATCTGGGGCCAGTGGGGCCCCCTGCATCACCCAGGGGCCCCCTGCATCGCTGGCAGCATCCTCTGCTGCACCGAGCTGTGCCTGGTCTCAGCACCTGCCTGGGGAGCCAGCCTGGGCCAGGTTGTGGGTGTGGGCACTGAGCACCCTCTCCTCAGGGGCACAGCCCTGGCACTCGGTGGC
>NW_010439361.1:0-255 GCF_000710305.1 Buceros rhinoceros silvestris | reverse complement strand
CGGGCGATGGGCACCAGTTACGCAGCTGTTTTCAGCGGCGCTGGCTGACTCTTGCATTAACACTAACTTCGTTAATTCACTTTGGAAAGTGCTTTGAGCAGGAAACCCGTCGAGTAACCTCCGATTTGCGTGTGTCACCATCAGTCTGGCTCCGGTCGGTGCTGCGGATCAAAGAGCTGCTTGTCCCGGCTGAACCCTGCAGCGGGTCAGGCGCTCATTATCTCACCTGCACAGAGGAGCCTCATCCTCTTCATC
>NW_010439360.1:0-255 GCF_000710305.1 Buceros rhinoceros silvestris | reverse complement strand
CTGCCAGGACTTTTCAGATATCATGGAGAGTTTCTTGGCAACAACATCCACCAATTCCCTCAAGACTCTAGAGTACATCTCATCAAGTCCCATAGACTTATGTATGTTCAGATTCTTCAGGTGGTAATGAACCTGATCTTCTCTTGCCGTGGGAGGGACCTTGCCTCCTGGTCCCTGTCTTCCCATACTTCATACTTCAAGGGGATGTGAGAAGACAGGTTGTCAGTGAAGACTGAAGCAAAAAAGTTGTTGAAT
>NW_010439359.1:0-255 GCF_000710305.1 Buceros rhinoceros silvestris | reverse complement strand
CCTCCAGCCAGTGGGGAACTGTCCTGCCCCAAGCTGTACCCGAGGACAGAGAAAGATGGGAAAAGTTCCCTGTACTGGTCTTGGTAGCATCTGTGCTACACCCACGCTCTGTCTGTGCTTGGAGTCAGTGTGGAAGGAACAGGCAGCTCAGTGGCACAGCTCACTGCCACCCCCCATCAAGTCTCTCAGTCTGAAGGTCCTGCTCTAACAGTCTCAAATCTAATCAGTGGATTAAAAAAAAAAAAAAAAAAAAAA
>NW_010439358.1:0-255 GCF_000710305.1 Buceros rhinoceros silvestris | reverse complement strand
AACGATAGAAATAACCCTTTCCCAAATGGGCAGGAGGTTCTCTGCACTCAGGGAAACCTGCATGTGATTACTTGGCTCCTCCTTATTCTTACTGAAGTGCAGGAGATTGTACTTTTTCTCCTCATCCTTTTCCCTTCCGTTTCTGTCTTTCTGATGAACATGGTAAGGGCATGCTTCATGATGGAGTTTGCTTCATCCACTCATGATCTTGGTAAGATAGCAGCTGCAGGGGTATTAGAAGAACATAATCCTATA
>NW_010439357.1:0-255 GCF_000710305.1 Buceros rhinoceros silvestris | reverse complement strand
CCACATCCCTGTACGTTCCATTCCCCCAGTTGTGGAAGAGGAAATTGGGGCTGTTCTCATTACCGCAGAATATGTCGGAGGCACTGTCACTCAGGATGGGGCCCACGGCCACTCCACGGCCCCCTGGGAACAGCGGTCCAGGGGTGAGGGGACAGCTGTCCCCATGCCCCAGGAAAGTTGGTGGCCCCTTGGTGTTGCCCACCTGGTGCTCCCAGGACCCCCAGTGTCTCCTCCTCACCCACCTCCCACCTTCAA
>NW_010439356.1:0-255 GCF_000710305.1 Buceros rhinoceros silvestris | reverse complement strand
TTCATCACCCAGTGCTGCCCGCACGAGAGGGAGCAGCTGCCAGCAACGCTTTATTGAAGATAACAAAACCGTGGGTGCAGCCCCAAAAACCTGAAACGCTTCCAACTTCTTGGCGTGAAAGGGGAGGGGAGAGGCTGGGGGAAGGCTCTGCTGCGCCCCCACCCCTGCTGGTGCTACAAGGGGGGGTCAGGGGCACATTGGGGCCAAATCCAAGTGATTTGGGGGTGTGCTCACAGCCCCTCCCCAGATGTGAGG
>NW_010439355.1:0-255 GCF_000710305.1 Buceros rhinoceros silvestris | reverse complement strand
CTGCGGCTGCCACCTGCCTGGGGACGTTGCCACTTCCCTGGGGACATCACCACCCTGCCACCGCTCCTCCCTCACCACGTGCCCTGGCTGCAGTGTCCAGCTGGACCAGCCAAGATGAGGCAGCTCCCACCCGTTGCCGGGTCCGGCAGAGCACCGGTGTGGTGCCCAACCTCCTGCCCAGCCCTGGCAGCCTCGGGCAAGGCTGGCCTCGAGATTTTCTAAACTCCCATCAAATATTTAAATAGGAATTTGAGC
>NW_010439354.1:0-255 GCF_000710305.1 Buceros rhinoceros silvestris | reverse complement strand
TCAGGTGAGTGCTGAAACAGCCCCGCAGCAGTACCAGGACCCGGGTGGGGGGTTTGCCCTGGCTTTGGGGCAGAGCAGCTCCATGGCCTGGAGGGGTCCCCATCCCACACCCGGTGACAGGAGGGAGGGAGCCCTTTGAAGTGAGGCCATGGTGTCCTAGCCGCTTGTTTGTCAGAGCACATGTGGGCAGCGGTGCCAGGAGCTAATTATCCTGGGCTGAGGCCAAACCTCCCGCAGAAGCAGGCGCTCCTCACC
>NW_010439353.1:0-255 GCF_000710305.1 Buceros rhinoceros silvestris | reverse complement strand
GCAGCCATGCCAGAGGCGGGCAGGCAGGTTCCGAGGGGCGCCCGTCCCTTGTACGAGGTTCTTCCAGGGACAGCCAGCTAACCCGGGTGTCGGTGGCATGCCTGAGCCCGTACGGGCTCCAGAGCAGATGGAGAAAGTCCAGCAGCACCCGGGCAGAGAAAACACCCTGCAAACTCCGCCAGGACAGCCTGGCGCCTGCCTGGCCAGGCCGGGCTGGCTGGTGGGGAATGGTGACGTACCAGCTCCACCCCCCCA
>NW_010439352.1:0-254 GCF_000710305.1 Buceros rhinoceros silvestris | reverse complement strand
TGTATTAAATAATGAAATGAGGAAGAGCAGGTCAGAGTCAAATCTTAATGCTATTTGTACAACATATTGTCCTGGGGGGGGGCCTGGAGAAGGGGGCTATTGCCTTCAGAGAATTCCAAATTTTCTATAAAACTTGAAATTTTATTTTTAGTCTGTTTTTTTATAATATAGTATATTTTTGTAATTATTAACTGGGCAGGGGGGAGGAGAGTAATGAGATTGGTTATTGTCGCGGTTTGAGAAGGGGGGCTGTT
>NW_010439351.1:0-254 GCF_000710305.1 Buceros rhinoceros silvestris | reverse complement strand
GGCTTGGAAGGGACCTCAAAGTTCCTCTGGTCCATCCTTTCTTGTCAAAAGCACAGTCTAGATTAGACGGCCCAGCACCCTGTCCGGTTGAATCTTAAAATGTGTCCAGTGCTGCGGACTCCACCACTTCCCTGGGAAGACTATTCCAATGCCTGATTGCCCTTGTGTAAAAAATTTTCCTCTTCTGTCCAATCAGAATGTCTCCAGGAGTAACTTGTACTCATTACCCCTCATCTTTTCCTTGTGACTCCTTG
>NW_010439350.1:0-254 GCF_000710305.1 Buceros rhinoceros silvestris | reverse complement strand
CCTCTTCTTTAGTCCAGTTTAAAACATTTGGCTCTTCACGTAGCAATTTCAAATACAACCCTTTTGTTTACTGTACATAGTAATCTGTACACAGATGACAATAACTAGCCTTGTCCCCAGGTGTTTCATCACCACGCTGATGCCTCCTTTGGCCGGCACAGGCAGAGCGGGGCTGAGAAACACTGATAGCTTTGGACTGGGGGAGAGCAGGGGAAACTGCAGGTGACTTGCGGAATTAACCCCACAACCCAGAG
>NW_010439349.1:0-254 GCF_000710305.1 Buceros rhinoceros silvestris | reverse complement strand
CTGCCCATCTTGAACTAGACAACCTTTAAAGGTTTCTTCAGCCCAAAGGACTCTATGATTCTATGATCTTGGCCGCAAGAATTTTGTGGACTGCAAGAGAGTGAATCCAAGAGGTGTTAGGATTAATTTTCTTGACCTGTGTGGCCAAGGGGCTCTTACCTGGCCTTAGCACCATGGAAGCAGATTCCCAGAGATAGTCCCTCTAGGCATGTAAATCTTGGATTGCTTCTGGAGGTATTGGTAGTGAGTTTTCC
>NW_010439348.1:0-254 GCF_000710305.1 Buceros rhinoceros silvestris | reverse complement strand
GTAAACAGCAGTTGATCTTAAACTTCACAAGGTTTTAGAACAAGATTTTACAAGTAGTGTGAGGACATAAGCTTAGAAGACTTTGGTTTCACCGTTACATATCAGTTTCCCATCTGGCACGCTAAGGGTTCCGGTGACCGTGTCACTGTGTCTGACACTGATTAAAAAAACCCGAACAAACAAAGGGGATGGACCTAGGACAGATTCTTGTCATCTCTCACCGTCTTTTTAAGTAACCAGCGGGAGACACTAAC
>NW_010439347.1:0-253 GCF_000710305.1 Buceros rhinoceros silvestris | reverse complement strand
AGCAGAGTTGTTTGATCCCTCCCCCAGCAAACAGCGAGCCACACCCGTTGGGTCCCGGTTGCGACAGCCTTCATTGTGCCACGTCCAATCTTCTGACCACCGGTCTGGGAATTTAGTCTTTTAGTCTGTTTATTCGGTTTTTTAAATGCAAAACGATCTGGTGAAACCGGCCTTCGCGCATCGTATTTGTCGGTCCCCACCTGAGCTCGGGGGTGGGCGATGGCCCTGGCGGCTGTTCCCCGCACCCCGGCCC
>NW_010439346.1:0-254 GCF_000710305.1 Buceros rhinoceros silvestris | reverse complement strand
CTGGATCGTCATTTTTTGAGGAGCTTGTTCCAGGATTCTTTTGGTACTTGGTGAGAGAGTATTTTTAAAATAGAGCACATCATGCTGCCTGTATATTTGGTAGCTATTCAGTGCGATAAGGACAAATTAAAAGGTGTCCAGGCTGAGATCTGGAGGGGCAGGAATAGAGGAGCTGGCAGGCAGGATGGAGAGGGCTCACCCACTTGCAGCCCTGCTTCATGCCTCTCAAAACTGGTGGGACACATCAGGATGTG
>NW_010439345.1:0-255 GCF_000710305.1 Buceros rhinoceros silvestris | reverse complement strand
TCGAGCTCAGGAGTTCCCCCCCAACCCCTTGGCACACCGGGGCCCTGCCGTGGTTCCTGTGCTAAGCTGTGACCCACATCGGCTCATCGCTCCGTGAAGCAGGTGCAGAGGAAGGGGATGGCATCCCACAGGGGAAAGGCACCCAAATCCAAGTGGTGCCCGTGCACCCCGCGCTCCGGAGGGGTCATGCTCAGGGAGCAGCGATGCTCTGGGGGCAGCGGGGGATGCAAGAGCTGCCAGCAGCCCCGTCCTGCC
>NW_010439344.1:0-255 GCF_000710305.1 Buceros rhinoceros silvestris | reverse complement strand
TTTCGGGCGGGTGTTTCCCTGCCTGTCACTGCCCCAAATCCGGCCCCGCCTCGTCTGGTGAGTGGGACGCGAGGTCACTCACCCTCCCAGGGCTCTGCCCAACACCAGAGCGAAGCGAAGCTCCTCCAAGCTCCAGCGGACACGCAGAGAAGCCCCGTGTGCTGGGGCGGGGGAGACTCGGGAGCCCTGTCCGTAGAGCTGGGACACCCTGGGGGTCCCAAACCAACCCCCATCCAGCCACTTGGCCCCGGCTCC
>NW_010439343.1:0-255 GCF_000710305.1 Buceros rhinoceros silvestris | reverse complement strand
CGGCCGTGGAGGCAGAGCTGGTGCTGGATGGCGACAGTGAGCTTGTGCACCACCCGCTCGTGGGCTGCTCTGGGGGTGTCCTGGGGAGGAGAGAGACCGCGTGGGCCGGGCTGAGTGGGGCTGCCCCTGGGGCTGGAGCAGGCACCCTGTGACGCACGGGAGGGTCCGGCCTCGGGGGTTTCCCCAGCGTGTCTTACCTGGCAGTGGGAAAGCAAAGTCAGCGCCTCCTTGTAGTGCCCGACGGCTTTCTGGGGG
>NW_010439342.1:0-253 GCF_000710305.1 Buceros rhinoceros silvestris | reverse complement strand
CTGTAGTTATCTTATGCAAAAGCTATTTTGAGTATTTCATAGCAGCTTTGGGGGGTCTCTTCTTAAACTCCACGTAGGACGCTTAAACTATTGTTTCCTTAATGCGTGTTTATCTATATGTACAAACTTTCTAAATCAAATACAGTATTCCATTTTCTTATCTACCCAGCGATGTTGGTGTTTTTGTCCGCCACGGAACAACACGCCCTCCCCGTGGGCGCCTCGCCCCGCGCCCCACTCCGCCGTGGCTCCG
>NW_010439341.1:0-253 GCF_000710305.1 Buceros rhinoceros silvestris | reverse complement strand
CATTCTCTCCGGTACATCCATGTCTCTCTTGTACTGAGGAGCCCAGAAATGGACATGGTACTGCAGATGCAGCCTTGAGAGTGGTGGGTAGATGGGAAGGCTTACCTCCCTCAGCCTGCTGCCAATACTTTGCCTAAGGCAGCCCAAGATCTCATTAGTCTTCTTTGCTCTAAATCCTCATTGCTGGAGGATGTTCAACATGGTGTCCAACAAGACCCCCAGAACCTTTTCTACCAACCTGCTTTCCATTCAG
>NW_010439340.1:0-254 GCF_000710305.1 Buceros rhinoceros silvestris | reverse complement strand
CGAAGGGCAGCGCAGGCAGGCAGAAGAGGAGGAGAGGAGAGGGAGCCCTTTGATGCAAAGCCCGAACCGGTTGCTCAGCGGCATTGGGTGTGATACAGGTGCCCACAGAACTTCAAGGTGGGAGCGTCTGGCTGGGTGCGAGGGAGCGACGTGCTGCCTTGGAGAGGGCTGGGGAGTGGTGGCTGCTGTGCACGTCCCCTGGGACCCGACGACAGGCAAACACCTCGATAAATCTGTCAGATATTGTGAGGCTC
>NW_010439339.1:0-254 GCF_000710305.1 Buceros rhinoceros silvestris | reverse complement strand
TGCCCATTCTCCCAGCCCACGGCCTGGGGAGGAGACACCTACAATGACACACGAAAACATCTGGGGACTGTGGTCGTGTCCTGTGCACATTCTCTGCTGACACGCCCCAGTAACGTCTGTTCAGGCAGAGGGAATTCCTCTTCCATCTCCTGCGACTCCCGGCACAGAACATCTAATGACGCCAACATCGCTGCTAACACCGCCATCGCTCCAGAGTGACACCCTCACACCTCGGGGACACGACACACGGCTCT
>NW_010439338.1:0-254 GCF_000710305.1 Buceros rhinoceros silvestris | reverse complement strand
TTCACCAGCTTCGTTGCCCTTCCCTGAACCCGCTCCAGCGCCTCAACGTCCTGCTTGAAGTGAGGAGCCCAAAACCATCATTGCTAAAAACACCCCAAGGGAGAGGCGAGGACACTGACCTGTCATCTGCCGGACCACGTGAAGGATGATCTCGACCAGCGACAAGGGGTTCACCCTGGAACACAGACCCCACTGTCAGAACAGGGCTGGCCAGCCGCAGTTACCCGCCAGCGGCCGGGGCAACACACAACCAT
>NW_010439337.1:0-254 GCF_000710305.1 Buceros rhinoceros silvestris | reverse complement strand
GATAAATTTATACAAACCCCAGTCTCTGTGGCTTGCTAGATTTACAGTCTCTTCGATGGAATGGACCAAGCTTTCCGCAGAAAAACATCGGTTTTGCTTTTTCAGAATTGTGTAGTGTCGAGTAGGAGGGCAGCTGAGAATGCTGAAGAGGTGTCACAAGAGTGCCAAAAGGGGGATAAGAGAAGGGCCGAGGAGGCAAAGTTTGAACAGTCCATTTCGCTTGGACACGCTCTTTGAGCAATCGCAGTGGGACA
>NW_010439336.1:0-254 GCF_000710305.1 Buceros rhinoceros silvestris | reverse complement strand
CTGTCACCTCCCGGGTACCCACAGCCGGGGCGGGCGGGAGGGCACGGGCAGGGAGGTGCTAATTCACAAACACGCGGGGAACACAACCAGAGGCCAAGCGTCTCGCTCCTGTGAATGCAGAGCACCACTCCTTGGCTTGTTCTGTTCTCCCATGGCTCGTTCTCAGAGCCATCAGAAAAATGCTGAAAATTCCTACTGGTGAAAGAAAAATCAGAGGCCACAGAACACGCCTGGTGTGCAGGCGTGTGACAGAG
>NW_010439335.1:0-254 GCF_000710305.1 Buceros rhinoceros silvestris | reverse complement strand
GGCGTGGAGCAGGGGCTGTGGGGACGGGGCTGTCCCCAGGCCCTGGGACACCTTTGTGCCTCTGCAGGGTGGGCAGTGCTTGGACTCTGTGATCTGAAAGGTCTTTTCCATCCTAAACGATTCTGTGATTTTATTCTGTAACGCAAAACCTCCCAGGGCCAGAAACAGGCCTCCATGGACAAGCATTCTCCACTTGCAGACCCCCGCCCCGTCGGTCCCTGCTGGGGCTGAGGGCTGACACTGTCCCTGGGCTG
>NW_010439334.1:0-254 GCF_000710305.1 Buceros rhinoceros silvestris | reverse complement strand
CTGGACCTCTCATTTAATACGACTTTTCTCATGTGTAACTGTTGTTAGTGGTTATAACCCAAGTTGCCACTCTGCTAGTAAAAGCAGTGTTTGAACCTCAGGTGTATTCCCACCATAAATAAAACATCTGTGTACTTTTATTACCATGTTCTGAGATTCTTTTTCTTCTAGTATACAGCTAAAGATGAGAATTTAATGCCTTGTCTGGACACGGTTTTCCCCACAGCGTATTTTCTAAGAATCCTTATCTGATG
>NW_010439333.1:0-254 GCF_000710305.1 Buceros rhinoceros silvestris | reverse complement strand
TTTTTTTCCGGCTGAAAGCGAAAGTCAAACATGGCACTGGGTGGCGAGGCCAAGCTCCGTCTTCCCTGGTTTTCACTTCCATTTTCGGAGATCTGGCCCTCCTGGGCTGTTGCATCAGTCTCCTTATGAAGTTGGGTGACTGTGGAGGGGCTCGTCGTCCCCCCTCTCAGCTCTTTTTAATTTTGCCTTTCCTTCTGCTGCTCTTTGGTTTGCGAGGGTCTTCGTGCAGCCCCTCGGGCTCAAACGCTGCCCCT
>NW_010439332.1:0-254 GCF_000710305.1 Buceros rhinoceros silvestris | reverse complement strand
GGCTCCCACTCCAGATGTTCGGAGCCTCTGGTACCAAAGCCGTCGCCCAAATGGGCCCCTTCCAGATGTTGTGTCCCCCGCAGCAGGCGGCCGGACAGATGTGGAAGAGACGCCCCCGAAACGCCGCAGATTGTCCCCCAAAAGGCCGAGTGACGCGGACGGGGAAGGGGCGGCCCCGAACCCTCCTGATTTCACCCCGCAGCCAGACGCGGCGCCTCCGGATCCAGATGTGGAGCCCCCCGTGGCCCCAGCGG
>NW_010439331.1:0-254 GCF_000710305.1 Buceros rhinoceros silvestris | reverse complement strand
CAATGGGACCTGCTGCTCCTCTTGGCTGAGAAACCCTTAGAACCTGGGGTGGGGGGAGCACCCACCGAGACCCCCGGCCCAGCCAGGAGCAAGGGAGGCTGGAGCAGCTGCAGCGATTCCAGCTGCAGCAGCGCCGGGGCCGCGGTGCCGTGGTGGGGAGGGGAGTCCTGTGGTTTCAGGGGGGATTTTTGGCTACAGGTGCTGTGGGCTGGACCCTGCCACAAAGCAGGAGCCTGGTGATGTGTGGGGCAGGC
>NW_010439330.1:0-254 GCF_000710305.1 Buceros rhinoceros silvestris | reverse complement strand
GCGTTTAAAGATTTCCTTCTGCTTCTGCTCGGATGCGTCACCCGCGCTGAGGCCAGCCCTGAGGCTGTCCGTGACTAAGACAATGAGCCCAAAGGCATCCGCAGGGATTCATTCGGGGCAGGGGCAGTTCTGAACTCTTGTCAGAAGCCCCCCTTGGCTCTCTCCAGCCCCAGCATGCAGGCAGGTCTGGCTGAGGGGGCTGTGGTCTGACAGCCTGCCGGAGGAGACACTTGGAGGTCACTTCTGACAGCAGG